>NC_037679.1:119607316-119894555 GCF_003255815.1 Theropithecus gelada | reverse complement strand
CTCCCAGGCTGGAGTGCAGTGGCGCGATCTCGGCTCACTGCAAGCTCCGCCCCCGGGGTTCACGCCATTCTCCCGCCTCAGCCTCCCAAGTAGCTGGGACTACAGGCGCCCGCTACCGCGCCCGGCTAGTTTTTTGTATTTTTAGTAGAGACGGGGTTTCACCATGTTAGCCAGGATAGTCTCGATCTCCTGACCTTGTGATCCACCCGCCTCGGCCTCCCAAAGTGCTGGGATTACAGGCTTGAGCCACCGCGCCCGGCCCCTTTCTTTATAATGTTGATGAGAGGAAAATTGCTTCCTTCCCGGTTGGAGAAACTGTGTGGAGTTTGCATGTTCGTGAGTTTTCTCCAGTTACTCTGATTTCCTCCTACATGCCAAAGATGTGCATATGAGGTGAATTCTGTGTCTAGATTGTCCCAGTGTGAGTGAGTGTGGGTCTGTGTGAGTGTGCCTTAGGACAGAATGGTGTCCTATCCAGGACTGCTTCCTGACTTGTGCCCTGAGCTGTCAGGATAGGCTCTGGCCATCTGAGATGTTGAACTGAAATAAGCAGGTTGGAAAAAGAATGAATGAATGAACACAAATTATTGTAAAATGAAAAGTTGTGAAGTATCCAATAATCATACAAATGCATAATAATAAATGACATGGGTGAAAGCGCTCAGTTAGTCCACCACATTGGTTATTTGTTTTTGAACCGCATGGTGGGAGGAGGGGCTCCTTAGAATTTTTGCTCGACAAACTTTTATTCCTTGATTTTTTCTGCCACCATTACTGCAGTTGCTAATAGAGGACTTTCACTTTTTTATTTGTATAATTCTGTATTACTTATTTTTTATGTGCACATATTGCTTTTATTTATTTATTCATTCATTCATTTATTCATTTGAGGCAGGATCTCACTGTCACTGATACACAATACATTGGGTAAATAATTATCTTTTTTGTTGTTGTTTTCATTTTTTATGTTACAACAAGAACATATAAATAATTTTCTTGTTTTTATTAATCTTTCTTAAATGTATGAAAGGAAAATAAAAGCCGGAGACCACAATTCACTATGCCAAAAGGAAAAGAATCAAGCTGAAAGCTGAGTTATGCAAGAAGCTGCCTTTTGTTTTGTTCCTAAGCAGAGCGCTACAGATAAAAGGTTAAATATCTGCACAGGTAGCTACTCTATGTTCACTTTTTCTTATGCAAAGTGTCAATTTACTGAGCGAGTACATAGTTCACTATTTTCCTACCTGCTCCTTTTCTCTTGCAACATGTGGATTCAGTGATGTGACCATACCCTCCCTCTTTCCCCTCCAGCCTGCTTCTCCTCTTTAAATACCGAAGCCCTCAAAATCATCTTTGAAGAAAGGCACAGACCTGTCTCCCAGACACTTCCTTAACCTTGGAAAAATAAACTTTTAAATTGATTGAGACCTGTCTCAGATACTTTTGGGTTTACAAATATATCACCTTTATTTCAATGTTTAATATTATAAGTTTGGGGTCTTTATTTGGAAGTTTGGTGATATTTTTGTGACCAATGAAGGAAATCAAAATTATTTCATCTCAAAATATTGCTTCCTAGTATAAAGCGTATTTTGAATTAAAGCCCCTTAAAAGATCAATAGACACTGGGAGAGAATTTTCTTCCATCTACATAAAGACCTGATGGATCTATCAATGAGAACAATTGTTTGACTTTCCTCTCCCTGTTATCTCATTATCTACTGCAGAAAAGAAGACTGAAGAATGTAACCACACCTGAATGAACCCTTTCACAAGATCATGTCTGTCTCTGGGGCTCATTGAATTTCGAAAAAGAACCGTTTACAACTTAATCTCTATTCTCTGTTCATTCTACCTAGTAATCATTTATGGCCAGTCAACAGCATTACCTATATTCCCCATCTCCTCCCTCTCGTCTGAAAAGAGGCTATCCAAGCTTTCGTACCCCATTGGTTGGGGTGGTAGGGGTGATCACTGTGTGGTTCTCTCCCGTGCATGTGGTTATATGCCCTTTCCCCCATTAATCTGCCTTTGGTCAGTTGGTTTATTTTAGTGAAACTTCAGAGGGTACAGGGGGAAGTTTTCTCTTAGCCCCTACATCAGAAATATGCCATAGGAACTTAACTCTTGTTTATGTCAATTAGCCTACGGTAAAAATGGCTTCATTGCCATTTCGCTTCAAGTCGCAGTTTCCAAGAACCTATTGACGATGTTAAGTGAGGACTTACTGTTTGTATTTATAACAAAACTGTGAATATGATACATAAATATGGATGATGAGTTTCACTGTGAAATTTCTCAAGCTAATGTAGACAGATATGAAAAGCTCTCCTCTCACTCATCCTTCTGTTCAGTTGAATCTCCTGTGTACATAACAGCAAGGAGCCGGGGTTATTGCTAGGATATTGGCAGCTTTCTTTTTTCTTCTTTCCCACAGACTTCCTAGGAGAACACCATGAGATCCTATGTTCCTCTGGAAGTTTACCTTCTTTTGAAAGTACTGATATCTCCTCATATTGTAGCTTAGTTGGAAAGAATTCTTATTTTCCTCTTTTTATATCTTGGGTCTCCATATTCATGTCACATTTAGATTTGCTGCTTTCATTAGCTCACATCACTTTTAATTTAATAACAACAAGGCATCAGAAAGTTTCTGCTTCTTAGAATGCTGCTAGTATTTCTCTTTCAATTTGTTTGTATCTGTCATAACTTGTGCTGTCTCCCATGCAAATACTGAGCTGTATTTCCTGTGTAGATGATAGTAAAAGGCCGCAGTTATTACTGCAGAAATGATTAAGAATAGATTTAAGAAAGAACATCAGATTTTTAGGCTTGTAAAACCATTGAACATGGTATCTGTTTCCTTCGAGAATTCTAGAACATAGAAAGTTTGAACATGTAAGATTAGAAATCATCCAATCCCGTTTTACTGAAGCTGAATTTTTAACAGCACAGCAGAATAATCTAATATGCAGACACAAACTAGATCAGAACTGTGGGTGGCTTAGACTAAAATGCATTTAGAGACAAGAATCTGGACAGATATATTTGGATAAGTAGATTCAATGATTTGATGACAAGACCTGGACTAAGTCCCTTGTATTAAGAGGGCAAACATTATTGCTGCTTTTTAATGTTTCCAGCAATTGGACAGACACTAGCCAATATAAAATTATGCCAGTTATGTACATACATTTATCAAAATAGAGTTAACATAGCTGGTGTCGACAAAAAGAGTCGTACTCTGTAAAATATTTGAAAAGATTTATTCTGAGCCAAATATGAGTGATCATGACCCATGACACAGCCCTTAAGAGGTTCTGAGAACATGTGCCCAAGGTGGTTGGGGCATAGCTTGGTAGCTTGGTTTTACACATTTTAGAGAGGCATGAGACATCAATCAAACACATTTAAGAAATACATTGGTTTGGTCCAGAAAGGCAGGACAACTCAGTGGTCGTGGGGGAGCTTCCAGGCTATAGGTGAATTTAAACATTTTCTGGTAGACAATTGGTTGAGTTTGTCTAAAGACCTGAGATTGATAGAAAGGGAATGTTCAGGCTAAGATTGTGAAGAACAAAGTTCTTTTGAAGTCTTATAGTGGCTGTCCTTAGAGACAATAGATGACAAATGTTTCCTATTTAGATCTTAATCTCTTTAGGATTGGAAGCGTCTGGAAGAAAAAGATCTAGCTATGTTAATAGAGATTCTTTACAGATGCAAATTTTCCCCCACAAAGAACAGCTTTGCAGGGGCCATTTCAAAATCTGGCAAAGAAACATGTTTTGGGGTAAAATAGTTTAATTTCTTGCTTGTCTCATAATGTTATGCCAGAGTCAGGTTGGAAAATAAGTATTGATATACCCAGTTAAATAAAACCCCTCTGATGAGAATTTACGATTTGTAGGGCATGACCTCCCAGACCTCTTAGATAGGAGTTTGGGCAAGATAAAAACTCAAAGGTTAGTTCCTCATTGGGATTTTTCAATTTAGGAGTTATAAATTTAGATTTTTTCAGGCTTAAATTAAAACATGGTCTTTAATCACAGACAACCACTGGTT
The DNA here is from genome assembly GCF_003255815.1 of Theropithecus gelada. NCBI lineage: Eukaryota > Metazoa > Chordata > Mammalia > Primates > Cercopithecidae > Theropithecus > Theropithecus gelada. Next base: position 119,890,493 of record NC_037679.1, on the reverse strand, counting down.
TTTTTCTAAAAAATAAAGGACCGGCCGGGCGCGGTGGCTCAAGCCTGTAATCCCAGCACTTTGGGAGGCCGAGACGGGCGGATCACAAGGTCAGGAGATCGAGACCATCCTGGCGAACCCGGTGAAACCCCGTCTCTACTAAAAAATACAAAAAACTAGCCGGGTGAGGTGGCGGGCGCCTGTAGTCCCAGCTACTCGGGAGGCTGAGGCAGGAGAATGGCGTGAACCCGGGAGGCGGAGCTTGCAGTGAGCTGAGATCTGGCCACTGCACTCCAGCCTGGGTGACAGAGCGAGACCCTGTCTCAAAAAAAATAAAATAAAATAAAATAAAAATAAAGGACCAACTAGGGCAACATAGTGAGAACTTGTCTCTACAAAAACATTAAATAAAAAGCAAAACTGGCTGGATATGGTGGCACGCACCTGTAGTCCCAGCTAGTAGGGAGGCTGAGTTGGGAGGATCGCTTGAGCCCAGGAGTTTGAGGCTGCAGTGAGCTATGATTGCACCACTTCACTCCAGTCTGGATGACAGAGTGAGACCCTGTCAGGAAGGAAGGAAGGAAGGAAGGAAGGAAGGAAGGAAGGAAGGAAGGAAGGAAGGAAGGAAAAGAAAAGAANGAAGGAAGGAAGGAAGGAAGGAAGGAAGGAAGGAAGGAAGGAAGGAAAGAAAAGAAAAGAAAGAGAGGGTGAGAGAGAGAGAGAGAGGGAGGGAGGGAGGGAAGGAGGGAGGGAGGGAGGGAAGGGAAGGAAGGAAGGCAAGCAAGCAGGGAGGGAGGGAGGGAAGGAAGGAAGGAAAGAAGGAAGGAAGGAAAGGAAGGAAAGCAAGCAGGGAGGGAGGGAGGGAGGGAAGGAAGGAAGGAAGGAAGGAAGGAAGGAAGGGCTAATTTATATTCATGTTTTCTTTGTCATAAAATGTAGAAAGAAATAAACACAACATTGTAATATCTGCAGCACTGTCAGAAAATAGGATAGCTTTCTAGTTTCTGACTTGTCTTTTGCAAGTCTTTAAAACCTTGTTTTGGAATTAGTCTTGTCATTAAAACCTCTTCTTTAGTAGGGGGACTCATTTCAAAGGAGAACATTTGGAAGCGTGACAACATGTATGTGCTTTTTATCTGCCCTGGAGAAAATGCTGTCATGTCAATCAGCAACTAAAGGATGCAACTACAATATGAATCTAAAAGTAAAATGAATCTGTAAAGTAAAACTGTGAAAAACATGAACATACTGAAAACTTAATGTGCAATATGGTGTAATTCTTGGAGTAAGAAAAATAAACTGTGATGAATCAGAAAATTAGTGATGAAATAATGTCTCTGAGATAGTAGAAATGATAAGCAATCATAAAAACAACCTTTTATATTAGGCATCCTGCAGACGCAGAGCTTTTTTTTTTTTTTTTTTTTTTTTTTTTTTTGAGACAGATTCTGACTCTGTCGCCCAGGCTGGAGTGCAGTGGCACAATCTTGGCTCACTGCAGCCTCTGCCTCCCGGGTTCAAGCGATTCTTCTGCCTCAACTTCCCACATAGCTGGAACTACAGGCTCCCACCACCATGCCCGGCCAATTTTTTGTATTTTTAGTAGAGACAGAGTTTCGCCAAGTTGGCCAGGCTGGTCTCAAACTTCTGACCTGAGGCGATCCACCCACCTCCGTCTCCCAAACTGCTGGGATTACAGGCATGAGCCACCGTGCTCGGCCCCAGAGCTTTTTTCTTCAAATGGTCATTCTTCTTGGAACAAGAGGTGGTGGCTGGGGAGGTGGATAGTGATCTGCAAAATAAACTACAGATTTTTCTATTGCCACTACCCTTTTGTAACCAGACGCTACCTGATTTTTAAAGTCTATTGTTATGGGATCTTTGAGGTATCGCTTTTCTGGGCAGAAACTTGTGGCTGGTGGTGCCTTTGCCCTAGTTTTCCTTGGGTCCGCTGGGTTCGTTCTGCCCACTCAGCCTGGCAGGGTGCACTCAGCCCACACTACCGGCCTGGATCCCATGCCTCCAAGCGAGACTGCAAGTCAGGTGTGGAGCGGCAAGGGGTGTGTGAGTGAGCGTGGGGTCTGCTCGCTGCGTAGTCAGACACGCCAGCTGCTGCCGTGGGGCAGGCAGCTTCATGTGCCGCCATGGGTACTGGCTCTCTGCAAGACGGTGGCTGGACCAGGTGCACCACAAGCAGCTTCCCTGGCTGGCAACAGGGGATGCAGTGGCACCTGGAAGGCTGAAGATGCCAGGAACTTCAGGGCCCCAAAGAGGGAGTCACAGCCCTGGCTCAGCGAGCTCTCCAGTCTGGGCTCACCCAAGGGCCACAGCAATTCTCTCCTCTTTGCCTGCAATGTGGGAAGCAAGGGGCATTTTTCAGCTGTGTTTGTGTTACAGCTCTTTTAGCCTCACCATCCAGCGGGTTCTGAGTTTCTGTCCTGCAACTAGGAATAATGAGGTACGCAGACTAGTGAAGGGTGAGAAAGATGAAGAGGAGCTTTATCAAGTGATAGAACAGCTCAGAGACCAGCGGGGGGCAGCTCCTTTCCGCAGCCAGGGTGTCCTGTGAGTATTCAGCTCCTAGCAGAGAGGGTAGGTCTTCTCTGCCGTCAGGTCATCCCAACAAGTGTTCAGCCTCTAGAGCGTGGAGTATGTCTCCTTTCTGCAGCTGGTCATCCCATCATCTCTCTAGCTCTAGCGGAGCCTGGGGCTTTTACAGGCCTCAGGGGGAAGGAACTGTGCCCCTATTGGTCCATGAGCGGCCATGGGCAGACCTGGAAAAGGCACCACAATTTCCCACTCTGGTCTGCGGGACTGGCAGCCCAGTCCCCAGTCTTCAGGCCCTCCCTGAAGGACACATGCCCTTCCGCCCAGGAGCCTGTCTGCGTCCTGCCGCCACCCTTAATGCCCAGGCTGCTCGTGCCAAGGGGCAGCTGCAGGCCAGCAATGAGCCGCCCTCAGCACCTCCTTGGCTTCCCCTAACCCCGTGCTCGTCAGCACCCAAAGTCCGGATGGGGCTCCCGTCTCAGTGCTGCCCTGAGTGTGTGCACACCCGGCCAGGTTTCTGCAGTGCCCAGGCTCATCCCCAACCTTGCTCTGAAGCTCTGGGAGCAGGAAGAGGCCAGCCAGTAGCGCAGACGCCCGCAAGCCTCTAGAGGCATTGGGGGCCTTCCCAGGCCCCGAGGGTGCAGACCGTAGAGATGCCTGAGTCCTGCACGAGCCTGCTTCTTGTGGAGTGTGCAGGCAGCTCCGGCAGGCAACGCGCCTCCTCCCCGCCTAGGGTGGGGGAACCAGGTTCTCAATGGGCCCCTCTTTGCTCACGCCTCGGTGCCTGACAGCGCTGCCCCCTCTCCAGCGGGCGGCTAGGCTGGGCCCCATCACAGGGGCTTCAGGGAGGCAAGCTCTAAGGGTGCTGCTGCTTGTCCCTCGCTCCCACTGTCTCCATGGAGTGCTTCACTGCCCCAGGCCTAGCTCCACCTCCTCCCCATGCCTCCCCGGCAGCAGCGGGCCAGAGCAGCGTTGTAGGGCCTGGACTCCAGAACTGGGGAGGCTCTGGCCTTGGGGGCGGATCCTGCCCCTCCGTGCACGAGGGCAGGGGTGGTGCAGCTGTGCAGTCGGCTGCCTCGGGGATGGGGCAAAGAGGGCCCACCTCTGCCATTGCTGCTCCTGCAGCCGCTCCTGCTGCCACTTCCCACGGCTCTCTGCTGCAGTCGGCATAGTGGCCCGCCGCTGCTGTCACTATTGTAAGTATACTTGAGACAGTAAAGCACAAACTTCCATATAATAAATGTTTGAATGCTGTAGTTATTGTTACCAGAAAGGGATCTCCATCCAGACGCCAAGTGAGGGTTCTTGGCTCTTACGCAAAACAGCATTTGAGGCAAATCCATAAAGTGAAAGTAAGTGTATTAAGAAAGTAAAGAAGTAAAACAATGGCTACTCCATAGGCAGAGCAGTGGCCTGGGCTGTTCAGCTAAGGATACTTATAGCTATTCTTTGATTATATACTAAACAAGGGGTGGATTATTCATGAGTTTTCTGGGAAAGGAGTGGGCAATTCCTGGAACTGAGGGTTCCCCCTCTTTCCTGACTATATAGGGTTAGTTCCTGATGTTGCCATATCATTTGTAAACTGGCATGGCAGTGGTGGGAGTGTCTTTTAGCGTGTTAATGCATTGTAATTAGCATGTAATGAGCAGTGAGGAGACGAGAGGTTACTTTTGTCGCCATCTTGGTTTCGGTGGGTTTTGTCCGGCTTCTGTACTGCATGCTGTTTTATCAGTAAGGTCTTTATGACGTGTACCTTGTGGCAACCTCCTATCTCATCCTGTAATTCAGAATGCCTAACCTCCTGGGAATACAGCCCGGTAAGTCTCAACATTATTTTACCCAGCCCCTGTTCCAGACGGACTTGCTCTGGTTCAAATGCCTGTGACAGCTATTGTACCTTGCCTGTTACTTACTCATATTTAACAGAGTGGGCCATGCCCAGTTAAATACCAGCATACAAGGAAACCTCACCCCGTTGGGAGAACATTTCACACCCGTGCAAACTATCAGCACAGCAGGTGCCTGACATGTCCCACATTAAATCTGGCTGCAGCTGTCTCAGGGATCCAAGACGGAATGACTGGTGATTTTACGTTGGTATTCTCCTGAACCTTCCTGGTACCTGAGTGGTTAAAATCTCAGAATATCTAGAAGAGAAGAAAGTACGTCTGAAGCAATGCTAGAAAAAGGCTAATAAATTATTCAGGATTAACATCAAAGTCTGATGCAAATTAATTTAATCCCCTTGATATTCAGGGAGAAATTAAAGCTAATGAATTTAATACGCAAGACTTTTGTTGCAATTCTCTTTTGCAAATATTGTGATAATTTTGCATTGTCAACATTATTGGAAAGCTACTTTCTGTCTTGAACATTTTTCCCTACTGAGCATCTGTACCTTTAGAATTTTGATGATGAATGCATTGATTAGTTTTCAAGATCCTAAACGTTTGTTTTCATAGCATTTTATTCTGAGGAAATAGACAAATACATGTTGTGTATATGTGTGTGTCATTACCCATAGCCTTGAAATCGGCTGTAAACTGTTTTTGCCATAGGCTTGAAAGTCTTCTCCTGCTGTCTTTAAAAGATGTTGTAGGGTGAAGGGAAAACTTCTCTTTTGCCCCCTGAAGTTTCACAGAAAAATCAACTCACAAAAGGTAAATTAATTGGAGAAAAGATATAGAAATGTAATTAACGTGTGTACAAGGGAGAACCATAGATTGATTACTTATCCCCCAAGATAGTTCAGAAGTTTATATATCATTCTGGCAAAGCATATTATGGGAGGGAGGAGAACAGAAATTCTGTTGGGAGGATTACCAGGAAGAATGACTGGATTAGGCAACAGGGATTAATTTATACATTATCTTGTGACAGGGTCTGGCCGGGGGTGGTTACATTCTTGGTCTTACAGGAAAGAGAAGAAAAAGCAATTGTTCCTGTTGATGGGTCTGGATCTTAGGTAAATAAAGGTACTTCAACTTCATCCTGTGCTTTGGGAGAGACAGTGTCAGGGGAAAGGGGAGGTCAAAGTGACCTTAAGCCTTCTTCAGTTCAGCATGTCAAAGCTCCACACTTTGGGTCATTGGTTTCTGAGCCTCAACAATATGCTAACCATAAAATTTTTATAAGAAAGCAAAAGAGATTAGAATGCTTTAGACTTCCTATCCAATACTAAAGTATTCACAAGACAATGAGAAACACATTCTCCTAGCAAACATTTTTCTTATTAATAGCTAAATGTTTCAATAAGATATTTCAAGTTCTAGAACCACTACCACTGGTGAAGTCTAAATGTGTATTTCTGGAGTCATTAATTTATTAGCACATGATGGATTATGTTTACGTAGTTTGACACCTTACACTTTCCACTGGTAGTAAGTAAAACATTCAGAAAAGGATGATCTTGTTTTTGTGAACTGGTTGTCTTACCACAATGTGGGTCTGTATTTAATCTAAGGCTCTGCATTTGAACTAGGAAGGTGGAAGATTTTTGGTTTTCTAATGTAGCTTGAAGTAAAGATAGAGGCCAGACGCAGTGGCTCAAGCCTGTAATGCCAGCAATTTGGAAGGCTGAGGTGGGTAGATCACTTGAGGTCAGGAGTTCGGGACCAGCCTGGCCAACATGGCAAAACCAGTCTCTACTAAAAATACAAAAATTAGCTGGGGATAGTGGCTCGTGCCTGTAATCCCAGCTACTCAGGAGGCTGAGGCAGGAGAATTGCTTGAACCTGGGAGGCAGAAGTTGCAGTGAGCCGAGATTGCCACTGCACTCCAGCATGGGCAGCACAGCAAGACTCTGTTTCCAAAAAAAAAAAAAAAAAAAAAAAGAACTGACGGTAGAACATGTCCCATTTCTACCTATATACTTTTTTATTTTTTTATATTTTTTATTTTTTCCTGAGACAGAGTCTCGCTATGTCACCCAGGCTGAAGTGCAGTGGCACAATCTTGGTTGATTGCAACCTCTGCCTCCTGGGTTCAAGTGATTCTCCTGCCTCAGCCTCCCGAGTAGCTGGGATTACAGGCACCCCCCACCACCACACCCAGGTAATTTTTGTATTTTTAGTAGAGACAGGGTTTCACCATGTTGGTCAGGCTGGTCTTGAACTCCTGACCTCAGGTGATCCACCCACCTCGGCATCCCAAATTGTTGGGATTACAGTTGTAAGTCACCACGCCCAGCCTATTTAGTACATTTCTTAAGTGCATAGTGTTAAAGAGTTGGACTGTTTTCAGTTACTGATATCAGGAATCAAATCTCTAGAGTTTGATATTTCTTACCTCCTCTGGAAGGTCTTTAGTCTTAATGAATCATATTTTAAATGGAAAAATAGTGTTTAAAAAGGAAGCAGGAAAGAAATCTCCCCAGTGTAAGAATAGAAGTAAAAATAAAGGCCGGGTGCCATGTCTCACGCCTGTAATCCCAGCACTTTGGGAGGCCAAGGAGGGCAGATTACTTGAGGTCAGGAGTTTGAGACCAGTCTGGCCAACATGGCAAAACTCCATCTCTACTAAAAATACAAAAGTTAGCCGGGTGTGGTGATGGAGGCCTGTAATTCCAGCTACTCAGGAGGCTGAGGGTGGAGAATCACTTGAAACTGGGAGGCAGAGGTTGCAGTGATCTGAGATCACTCCATTGCACTCCAGCCTTGGCAACAGAGTGAGGCTCCATCTCAAAAAAAAAAAAAAAAAAAAGAATAGAAGTAAAAATAATTTTTTATTTCTTCCAAGCGAGAATTAAAGGTCGTAGAGCTACTACATCAGTTTAGTTTATTTCAATTCAAGTCTGTTAAATGACAATTTCCTGAGCATCCATTGAATGAGGTGCTGGAGGCACCAACATGAAGCAGCTACTGTCTCTTTATGCAAGGAACTCAAAGTCTGATTGATGAGACAGGCACACAAATTCACACTTCCAAAAACATGGAAAAGCCTATGGTTGAGTTGTTTTCCTGGTGCTCTAGGAACCTAGAGGAAGAGCACTGAGTTTGGCCAGTTTGGATGAAGATAATGCCTGAACTGGGTTTGAAGTATAAAAAGGAGATTGTAGGCCAAGGAAGGCTGGGACGGGTCAGAGAAAAAGGAGAAATTTGTTTGGGGAGATTATAAAACAATTCAGTATGAGCAAAGGTGGGAAGACACAAAATAGGATGTGCTAATTGGAGAGCTATGACCAGCTATGAACTATCAGTGAATATTGTGATGGGGGAATGGAGAAGATATGGCTACAGGAAGAGGTGCACTCAGGTCACTGACGGCCTTATATCCCAGGCTAAAGAGCATGGACTTCAGTCTACAGATGATGAAGAGAAATAAGAATGGGATGATTGTCAAGAACAGTGAAGAGTCTAATATTTTAACCTGCTTGCAAGCTAACAAGTTAGGCTGCTATAGTTTCACAGATGCTTGTAGAAGACACAGGACTACTGGGGTCATGTTACTCATGGCACAACAGGCAACATGAGCTTCATATCTATGTTGGTTTATCTTGTTCTCTGAATTCTAAGGCGACCACAGGAAGGTGGGCCAGGTAGGTGCTGTGCATGCAGTGGGTTTGTATTACAGCCGAGAAACCCTGAGCTTAGGATTTGCCAATATTTTGTGAGAGAGATGCATGCAAACCTGCCCAACCTTTGCCTTAGAGGGATATATTATCTTTATTATAGTGGACAGCAAGCAGGTGTGCTTTTTTCCCTGAAGGGAGACATATTTTTGTATAAAATATTCTTGAAAAAAACAGTCTGGAACAAAAGCTGTTAGTACCTCAGCTCACAAGATGTGCAGAGATGTTACAGGCAAATGAAGAATTGCCCCCAACAGTATAACAATCAGGATGTGTTTTAGGTGTATCACTCTGGTGGCAAGTGAGTGATGGAGTTGCGTTTGTTGCAATAATCCAGGTGAAAGACGATCAGAGCCGAAATTCAAGAGATGACAGGGAAGAATTTGAGAAATATCTAGAAGGGAAAAATAGAGGAGGCAGCTTTGCCATCTTAGAGAGAGGGAATGTTCTAAAACAGGGATTGGCAACATATTTTTTGTCAAGGGCTAAATAGTAAATATTTTAGACTGGGCCATTTGGCCTCAGTTGAACTCAATTCTACCATTGCAGTAGGAGAGAGAAGCCATTGACAAAACAAATGGGTGATGTTGTGTTCCAATAAAACTTCATTTATAAAAACAGGTCCATGGGTTATAGTTTTCTGACCCTAAGCTTAGAAAACAATCCAAGGTTTTTGTGTTGTATGACTAGGTAGATGGAAATGCTAATAATTGAAAGAAGACATTTAGCCTTTTTTTGTTTTGTTTTGTTTCTGGTGTGAGAGAGTGGGGAGATGAGGTTTTGAAAGTTTTAAATTGACCATGTGTGGTGGCTCACACTTGTAATCCCAGGATTTTGGGAGTCTGTGCCAGGAGAATCACTTGAGCTTGGGAGCTGGAGACCAGCCTAGGCAACATAGGGAGACCCTGTCTCTACAAAATAATTAATAATAGTAATAACAATAATAATAATAAAATAAAGTTTTGAATTTAGGAAAGTAAGAAATGTCCAGAAATAGGGATTTGTTAGGCAGCTGAATATATAAATTTGAAGCTTAAGACAGTGTCATTGTTAGGGGTAATGATTTAAAAGTTCTAAGCATATGGATGGAGGTTAAAACCATGGAAGTGAATAGCATCACTCAATGAGAACATGAAAAATAGGAAAAAATGTGGGCCAAAGACAAAACCCTAGGGAAGTGTCAGTATTTATGGGCCAGCCTTAACTCAGGAGGCACCCAAAAACTTCTTCAGATATAACATCTGATATGTGTGTGTGTGTGTGTGTGTGTGTGTGTGTGTGTCTATAAAGAAGGGAAAGGATTGGAGAATGTACTTTAATGTCAAAGCAACCCTCCCCCAAACTTTCAACTCTGAAAACCCCCCAGACTCTATCAGTCATTGATTCTTCGTCAGAATTATAAAAGACTTCTAAGAAATTTCAGAGGGGCACTCATGTTTCTTCTCTTTTTAATTTGTGACTGAGAGTAAAGTTAATTGAGAAGAACCTTGGTTAGTTATACTGAAATCCAAACTGCTCCATTAGAATCTAGTTTTTTTTATTTCGTCAAGGAAAGGCATATAACTGGGTTTGTTGCACTCTTTTCTTCTGAATACAAGTGTGGCTGCAATCATTAGTTATTCATTTATTTGGTCAGTCACTCAACAAACATTTAGTGAGTACCTATAATGTACATAGCTAAGCACTGTGGAAGATAGAAAGATGAACAAGGCACAACCTGCCTGTGTTTAAAGAAAACAACAGTGACACAAAGCAGAATGTGATCAGTGTCTCAAGAGATGATCACTAAAACTGTAGCAATGTTATTGGTGTGTTTTCTTTGCTACCCTTTGTAACTATGCTTAGAAATTTACAGAAAAGGCCGGGCGTGGTGGCTCAAGCCTGTAATCCCAGCACTTTGGGAGGCCGAGACGGGCGGATCACGAGGTCAGGAGATCGAGACCATCCTGGCTAACACGGTGAAACCCCGTCTCTATTAAGAAATACAAAAAACTAGCCGGGCGAGGTGGCGGGCGCCTGTAGTCCCAGCTACTCTGGAGGCTGAGGCCGGAGAATGGCGTGAACCCGGGAGGCGGAGCTTGCAGTGAGCTGAGATCCGGCCACTGCACTCCAGCCTGGGCAACAGAGCGAGACTCCGTCTCAAAAAAAAAAAAAAAAGAAATTTACAGAAAAAACATTAATCCATGCTTTTAAGTCGTGGTATCCATAGGTGCAGGAAGGGGAAACATTAAATAAAACCATATCATTGCACTCGCTGTGTCAGAAGAGTCTAGAGTGGAAGGTACAAAATTCAGTCAACATTACTGCCGTCTACGTGAGTTGTAGGGACACCTCTCTTTGGTAGCTTGTGTATGAGTAGAAAATGCCTGCTTTAAAAAAATATGTAAAATCATGTGATGATGATAATGATTGTGTCTACACACACAAATGAGTTTGACTTTAGTTCAAATAACTGTTTTTTAACATACATGACAACAAATAATGTAAAATCTCAACATAATTTTTTTTTTTTTTTTGAGGCGGAGTCTCGCTCTGTCACCCAGGCTGGAGTGCAGTGGCCAGATCTCAGCTCACTGCAAGCTCCGCCTCCCGGGTTCACGCCATTCTCCTGCCTCAGCCTCCCGAGTAGCTGGGACTACAGGCGCCCGCCACCTCGCCCGGCTAGTTTTTTGTAATTTTTAGTAGAGACGGGGTTTCACCGTGTTAGCCAGGATGGTCTCGATCTCCTGACCTCGTGATCCGCCCGTCTTGGCCTCCCAAAGTGCTGGGATTACAGGCTTGAGCCATCAACATAATTTTTAAATGAAAAATTTTCAACTGGTTTAGAGTAATGTAAAAAGCAAAGAAACAAACATTACTAAAAACAAACATTTGTTCTTGCTTACTTTAGTTCCAAAATAGAAGAATCTAATATTTAGAGGATAGAATGAGTTTGTTAACCAAAAATAAAAATTTGAAAGCCCCCACAGCCATCTGAATGAACTTCCTCCCCCACCAGGGCACTCAAAAAATTTAACCTGAAAGACTGGCTCAGGCCATGATGGAAAGTGGGGGTTGGACATGTCTCCTGATACCCCCTCCAGCATTAACATCAATGCAGTCCTTAAGTCTGATAAAAAACATTTACAGTCTCTTGAAAGCCTGTTACTTAGAGGTTTTACCTCCATGATAAAACCTAGATCTCCACAACCCCTTATCTTAACCCAGACATTCCTTTCTATTGATAAGACGTGTTTCAACCAATTGACATCAGAAAAATTTTAAATCTATCTATCACCTGGAAGCCACCCTCCACCACCCTTCCAGATAGAACCAATGTAATCTTATATGTATTGATTGATGTATTATATCTCCCTAAAAAGCAAGCGGTATCCGGACCACCTCGGGCACTTGTTGTCAGGACCTCCTGAGGCTGTGTCATGGGTGTGTCCTTAACCAAACTTTCTAAATTGACTGAGACCTGTCTCAGATATTTTGAGTTCACAAGTTATATCAGCACAGGGGTTTCTTAGTTTATTTTCAGTGCAAAACAAGCCACACCAATAGTGAATTTCTTCATGTTTTTTTTTTGTTTTTTTTTTTTTTTGAGACGGAGTTTCGCTCTTTTTTGCCCAGGCTGGAGTGCAGTGGCGCGATCTCAGCTCACCGCAACCTCCGCCTCCCGGGTTCAAGCGATTCTCGTGCCTCAGCCTCCCGAGTAGCTGGGATTACAGGCATGTGCCACCATGCCTGGCTAATTTTGTATTTTTAGTAGAGATGGGGTTTCTCCATGTTGGTCAGGCTGGTCTTGAACTGCCGACCTCAGGTGATCCACCCTTCTCGGCCTCCCAAAGTGCTGGGATTACAGGCGTGAGCCACCGCGCCCGGCCAATTTCTTCATGTTACAAGTATATATCTATATTTGAATGAAAAGCAAGTCCATATATTTCCTTTGTTGAGTTACTACTTTTCAAATCAGATATGTCTTGTCTTGTTTATACAAACTAATGAAATTGAGTATATTCTTTGGTGATTTACCGCTAACCCTACAGAGAAAGAAAAGCTGAAATTTGTATTCCTCAATTTTGATTTTAATTCAAATAATTGAAGCAGGCCTATATTCTTAAAAGCTATTATATGTTCTCTTGGAGGGTCTATTGATTCATCCTTTTGAACACTCATTATGGAAATAGGTAGTGTTAAATTACAGTTGAGTTTAAGTACTATATTTAACACAGCACTTGCATCTGTAAATAATGATCATTGTAAAAAATGTCGATTTATGGTCATCAAAGTAAATATCCTTGACTGACTAGTCAGATAACAGATCTGGCAATGTCTTCGGTGAGTGAGTCCTCTCGTGGCTCAAGCAAATGTTGGCTTGATGGGCTGCTTACTCCTCCCATTATTTTCAAAGCCTACTTGGAAGTCCTTTTGAAAGTGTATTGCAGGTTGATTTCATAAGAGAAGCAACCTAGTTCAGCAGGATGGAAATCTCCTATTCCCTGTCTATCCAAATCCATTTCTTCAAGAAGAGGATACATTTGTGTTGCCTCAGGTGGACCAGAATAAAGGAGGATTGTTAATAAATAAAGTTGTATTTGGAAGACCCTTTACCCCATCAGTTTTGGTACAAGGCTTAGAGAACAACATTGCCTATTGTTTGGTGACTGAGCCTCCGAAGTCACCTCTTGAGTGCTTTATGTCTCGCAGCTCCTGCTCTTCTTCAGATTCTTTGCAGCGTGTCTGAGTCAGTGCAAGTGCTTCTTCAGTATGACTCTAAGTTTGTTGCTGCAGTTAATTTCACCTCCATTAGACTGTGCATTTTTCTGGGGAGGGACTGCTTCTACTGTTTCCTTTACAAATCTCCTAATAGCAAGACATGTGCTTGTGACCTGAACCTGGTAAGCATTACTGTTTGCCATCAAAACGTTAAGGTCACTGCTGTATGGTTATTAATAAGAAGTAAAGAGCTGAAAATAAGGTTGTTTGGAAGCACGACTTGAAGCCAAATTATGGAAAGCCTTACCTGCCAGGCTGGTTTGGACTCGGCGAGTGTTTGTGAGCAGGGTGAGGGGTGTTAGAAGCTGTGCTGGAGGAGGCCAATCAGGATGGGCAGTGAGCAATTGCTGAAATTTAAACAAAAATCAAAGGCCATATGTATAAATAGATTATAAATATTACTGAATGGATATCAGTGAAGGGAAGCATGAATCAATGAAGTCTGAAGGAGGAAGTGATGTTTGAAGAATGAGAAGAAAATAATCCCTCAAAAAGGGAAACAGAGAACGTTCTAGTTAGCTAGAAACAATAATGAAATTTCAGCATCTGAAATCTTTTTGACAAAGGATTCATTTCTTCCCCACCAGACTTATTCTTTCCTTCCTCTTCCTCATCTCCTTCCCTCGTTCCTTCCTTCTCTCTTTTCCTACTCCTTTTCTTCCTTGTTCTTCAACAAACACTGCCAGCAAATCCTAAATTTTATTTCCACTAGTTACAATCACTTCACATTTTTTTCCTGGTGTCTTCATTTGAAACTGCCTTACTTTTGGCTATTCCTCCTGAAAAATACATGATTAGACCTTGAAATGGGTGAGGCAGAGAAGTTTAAGAATTTCTTCTTCAAGATTTTTTTTTCTCAGATAAATATGCAGAGTGTGACTGGATTTTTGAAGACAACTTTGTGTTTTGTGATATCCCTGGACTCCCAGTCCAGAGGCTGACAATACTTTTAGGCCCCTCTTTCCAAGATTTATGCTGATGAATGTCCAAGTTTCTAGAAATGTGACATGGCCAGGCATTGCCAGAGAGAAGCACGTTACCTGCTTCCATGGGTATGGTATTCCCTCTTATCCGACCCTCCTCCCTGCTGTGTATGTGTGAGGCTAGAGATGGAGGGATAGCAGTTTGGTGAAGGTGGGATCTATAGGGACCAGAGTTGGGAGGCTACTGAGGCATCATTTATCAAACGTATTAGCATGTAAGGCCAGAGGACAGATTCTGTTGTGTGCTGGAGTCTAAATTTAGTCACCAAGGAAAATGCTCCACAAAGAGAAAGAGTTTGCTAAGAACCAAAAAAGTGAGGATGTTGGCATCAGGAGAGCAGAGCTCTAAGCATGGTGGATACTGATGAGGAATTCTGAAACTGTAATGCAGATCCCGGGGTCACTTCAGGAGGGACCAATGTGGCTCAGCGAGGTGGCCGAGTTTACTTAAGGGATTGGAATGAGGTAGAATTACTGTTTCTATTCCCAAATCACCAAAGTCATGAAGCTTAAAAAAAGCATCTCTCCAAATACCTCATTTTTCATTTGCAAAAAAAGGGAGAGAAAATACTCCTTGTTTTGTAACTCATTATAACTCATCAACTTCTCTAACTCTTTAATCAGCTTTATTCCAGGAGGAAGAGAATTGATTGAACTGTATGATTTTCAAAAACGTGTTATGGGAAAATGAAGATATATAGCTTTATGGTTTATTTTTATTTTTCCACAAATCCAGTTCTCTAAGCTTTATGGTTTAAAGTTCTGTCTCTGGAGTCAGACAAACCTGGATTTGAATCTTTGATACTTATTAGCTTTGTAAACTTAAATTAAGTGGGCATAAAATTTGTAAGCCTTTGTTTCATTATCTATAAAAAGAGGATAACAGGCTGGGCACAGTGGCTCACGCGTGTAGTCCTAGCAGTTTGGAAGACTGACATGGGTGGATCGCTTAAGTCCAGGAGTTTGAGCCCAGTGTGGGCAACATCACAAAACCCTGTCTCTACAAAAAATAGAAAAAGTAGACTAGTATGTTGGCACACACCTGTAGTGCCAGTTACTTGAAAGGCTGAGGTGGGAAGATCACTTGAGCCCAGGAGGTGGAGGTTGCAATGAGCTGAGATTGCACCACTGCGCACTCCAGCCTGGGTGACAGAGCCAGACCCTATAACAACATCAACAACAGCAACAACAAAAGGAGGATAACAATAGCACTTATCTCTTAGGATTATTGGGATAATTCAATGAAGACTGAACATGAAGTGCTTGGAACCATGCCTGACATACGGTAGATACTCAATAATGCTAGCTATTGTTACCAATATGATTATTTTAAATCTAATTTTTCGTTTCTCAGATTATTTGATATCTAATTGCCTCAACTATGTCTTTAAAATAGAGAAATTGATTGAAGAATCATCTGTGCTCCCAAACTTCTTTTTGGCTTCCAATCTAACATTTGGTACAAATTATATAAATGAAAACACTTGGAATCCAATATAAGAGAACAAAGTATTTTTTCCAAGTGGTCTGGATTGTTGGATCTGGTTCCAGATTCCACTTTATAGAGATGGAAATGCTATCCTTTAATGCATATATAGAGTCCAAAATCTTCAAAATCAATATACTGAAGTCAACCATCCAATAAGTTAGTAACAGTTTTACCTTAGCAGATGCTGTGTGAAAAATGAGAAAGAAATGCAAAATTATTAGTCTTGGAACTCCTCTTACCAAGTAAAAGAGGTAGAGGATAAAGACAGAAAAGGCTAGAAGAAAACTTGCAAATGAATATAGACAGATGAAACAGACTAATTTGCTATTAACCAAATTAATAAAAGGAAAAGTGCTGTGTTATTACTTTGGTTTTAAAATAATAAAGTACTGTAGTTGTTATTTTTGTTTTAAAAATTTTATTTTTGGTTAAAATGTTCCTACTCACTCTGGTAATTTTAGATGGAATACAAAAGTGTAAAGAGAAAGAACCATTACAATTAGTTTGGCATATTTGCTTTCAAAATTACTTCTATGTATATACTTTATGCATAACTGAACATATAAAGATAAATAATTTTGCTTTCATCTTTTTTGCTTAATATTATCACAATAATTTACCTCTGTCGTTAAAATTTTTTGTCCTTATTTTGTATTGACACTTTTTTTTTTTTAAACAGTTTTGGTAAGATATTGCTCACATACAACCAATTCGCCCATTTACAATAGGCAATTCAGTAGTTTTTACAATATTTACAGGGTTGTATAACCATTACCACAGCCAATTTTAGAACATTTTCATCACTCCAAGAAGAAACCCCTTATCCACTAAAAATCACTCCCCATTCCTCTTATCTCTCCTCAACATTCCCCCCACCCCACCTCAGGCAATCATTAATCTACTTTTGTTTTCTTTTTTTGAGGCAGGGTCTCACTCTGTCACCCTTACTGAAGTGTGTGATCTCGGCTCATTGCAAGCTCTGCCTCCCAGGCTCAAGCAGTCCTCCCACCTCAGCCTCCTGAGTAGCTGGGACCACAGATCAGTACCACCACACCTGAGAAGCTGGGACCACAGGTCAGTACCACCACAACTGAGTAGCTGGGACCACAGGTCAGTAACACCACACCTGGCTAATTGTCTGTATTTTTTGTAGAGATGGGGTTTCATCATGTTGCCCAGGTTGGTGTCAAACTCCTGAGCTCAGGAGATCCACCCACCTTGGCCTCCCAAAGTGCTGGAATTACAGGCGTGGGTCACCACGCCTGGCCTAATCTACTTTCTACCTCTATAGATTTGTCTTTTCTGGAGATTTCACATTAGTGGAATTATTCGATACGCAATCTTTTCTGACTGGCTTCTTTCACTGATAGCATATTTTTCGAGACTTGTCCATGTGTAGCATGTGTCAGCTCTTCAAGTTCCTTTGTATTTTCATATTATATTTCACTGTTTGGGTATACTGCATTTTATTTACCATTCATCAATCAATGGGCATTTGAGTTGTTTCTGCTTTTTTTTTTTTTTTTGAGACAGAGTTTCACTCTGTCGCCCAGGCTGGGAGTGCAGTGGCACAATCTCGGCTCACTGCAACCTCCACCCTCCCGCCCTGCAAGGTTCAAGTGATTCTCCTGTGTCAGCCTGCAGAGTAGCTGGGATTACAGGCACCTGCCACCGCGCCTGGCTAATTATTTATTTATTTATTTATTTATTTTTGAGATGGAGTTTAGCTCTTGTTGCCTAGGCTGGAGTGCAATGGCGCAATCTCGGCTCACTGCAACCTCCTGCCTCCTCGGGTCAAGTAATTCTCCTGTCTCAGCCTCCCCAGTAGCTGCAATTACAGGCATGCACCATACCTGGCCAATTTTGTATTCTTGGCCTGTTTTGAAATTGGGTTATTTGGCCGGGCATGGTCAAATACCATGCCTGTAATACCAGCACTCTGGGAGGCTGAGGTGGGCAGATCACCTGAGGTCAGGAGTTTGAGACCAGCCTGACTAAGATGGCGAAACCCGTCTGTACTAAAAATGTAAAAATTAACTAGGCATGGTGGCGGGCACCTGTAATCCCGGCTACTTGAGAGGCTGAGGCAGGAGAATCACTTGAACCCGGGAGGTGGAGGTTGCAGTGAGCCAAGATTATGCCATTGCACTCCAGACTGGGTGATGAAAGTGAAACCCTGCATCTCAAAAAAAAAAAAAAAAAAAAAAAAGGAAAAAGAAAAAAAAAGAAAAAAATAAATTGGGTCATTTATCTTTTTGTTATTAAGTTGTAAAAGATATGTACATACATATACACATATATACCATACACATGCGTGTGTGTGTATGTGTTTATTCTTGAGCCAAGTCCTCTATTAGATATATGATTTGCTAATATTTTCACCAATTCTGTGGATTGTCTTTTCACTTTCTTGCATGGTATATGTGCGTTGTAGCACAGAAGTTTTTAATTTTGATGAATTTCTATTTATTTATTTTATCACATGTGTTTTTTGTGTCATATCTAAAAAGTCTTTGACCAACCCAAAGTCATGAATATTTACTCCTATGTTTTCTTCAGAGAGTTGTATAGTTGTAGCTCTTACAGTTAGGTTCATGATCCATTTTGGGTTAATTTTTGTGTCTGGGGTAAGGAAGGGGTCCAACTTCCTTCTTTTGCAAGTAGGTGTCTGACTGTTTAGCACTATTTTTTGAAAGGACTGCTGTTTCCTCATTGAATTGTCTTGGTTCCCTTGCCAAAAAGTGGTTGACTATAAATGTATTCTGGACTCCAAATTCTTTTCCATTGATCTAGATGTCTGTTGTTATGTCAGTACTACATTGTCTTGATTAATGTAGTTTTATAGTGAGTTTCAGCATCAGGAAGTTTGAGTCCTCCAACTTTGTTCTTTTTGCAAGATTGTTTTGTCAATTCTGGGTCCTTGCATTTCTCTCTCTCTCTCTCTCTCTATATATATATATATTTGAGACAGGGTCTTGCTTGTGGCCCAGGCTGGAGTGCAGTGGTGTGATCTCAGCCCACTGCAACCTCCACCTACCAGGTTCAAGCTATCCTCCCACTTCAGTCTCCTGAGTAGCTGGGATTACAGGCATGCACCACTACACCTGGATAATGTTTGTAGTTTCTAGTAGAGATGGGGTTTTGCCATGTTGGCCCTTTGGCCTCCCAGAGTGCTGGGATTATAGATGTGAGCCCCTGTCCCTGGCCTCTGTATGAATTTAAGGATCAGTTTGTTAATTTCTGCAAAAAAAAAAAAAAAAAAATCCAGCCTGGATTTTAATGAGAATTACATTGAATATTTAGGTCTGTAGATAGTTTTATATCTTTCTCTTAAATTTGTATTCCTTTAATGCCTTCTCTTAAGTTCTCTCTCTAGAATATCCAGTACAATACTGAATAGAAAGAGTGAGAGTGGACATGCTTGTCTTGTTCCTTTCTTAGGTGAAAAGCATTGTCTTTCATCATTCAGTAAGATCCAACATTTTCTTAGATCAATTTGAGGATGCTCCTTTCTATTCCTAGTTTGTTGAATGTTTTTAACATGAAACCGTGTGAAGTTTTGTCAAATGGTTTTTACGTATCTACTGAGATGATAACATGTTTTTTTCCTTTTATTCTGTTAGTATGGTATATTACCACGATTGCTTTTCTTATATTAGGCCAGCAATCTTGCTTTCCTAGCGTGTGGCGATGTATAATCCTTTTTATATGTTGCTAGATTTGGTTTGCTAGTATTTTGTTGATGGTTTTATTTCTATAATCATTAGAGATGTTGATTTCTAGTTTTCTTGTAATATCTTGGCTGAGTTTTGGCATCAGAGTAATACTGGTTTCATAGGATGTGTTTTGCCTATTCTTTTACATACATACATTTTACATATATTTTTTACAAATAAAAAATTCCCATTTTTGTTTCAACAAACACAAGTTAGAGAAATGAAGAAAAGTCTATTGTATTTGCCCATCTTTCTGCTCTTTCTGTTGTTTTTCCTTTCTTCCTGATGTTATAAAATTCCTTCTTTTATTATTTATTGTTTGTTTCAGAAATATCTTCAGGCATTCTTTTAGGGTAAGTCTGTTGCTAACAAATTCTCCTTGTTTTCCTTGATCTGGTGAAGTCTTGATTTCCTCTTCAGTTCTGAAGGGTCTTTGTGCTGGATATAGAATTCTCAGTTGACTGTTTTTTACTTTTAGCACTTGAAAAATATTGTGCCAATTCCTTCCAGTCTTCACAGTTTTGGATGAGAAATTCCCTGTCATTTGAATGGTTTTTTTTCCCCCAAAGTTAAGGTGTCATTTGTCTCTCGCTACTCTTAAGGTTTTTTTCTTCATCTTTAGTTTTCAGAAGTTTGATTATGATATGTCTGGATGTAGATTTGTCTCAGTTTCTATTTGGAATCTGCTCTGCTTCTTCAATATGCATGTATTTTGTCAACTTTGGGGAATTTTCAGCCGTTTTCTAAAAGATTTTCATCTTTAGAAATTTTAAGACTTGTTGCAGTGGCTCATGCCTGTAATCACAGCACTTTGGGAGGCCAAGGTGGGTGGATCACTTGAGCCCAGGAGTTTGAGACCAGCCTGTGCAACATGACAAGACCCCATCTCTACAAAAAAAAAAAAAAAAAATAGCCTGATGTGGTGGTGCACACCTGTGGTCCCAGCTACTTGGGAGGCTGAGGAGGGACAGTCGCTTGAGACCAGAAGGCAGAGATTGCAGTGAGCTGAGATCGTGCCACTGCACTCCAACCTGGGTGACAGAGTGAGACTCTGTCTTGGGAGAAAAAAAGTTAAGCCTGGATCTCTTTCTCCTCTTTTTCTGGGATTCCAGTGACATAAATTAATTATTTTGTTTTAGCTCCATAGTTTCCTAAGGCTCTGTTCATTTTTGTTTTGTTTTGTTTTGTTTTTCAGTCTGTTTTCTCTCTGTTGTTCAGATTGGGTTATTTCTATTGTTCTATTTTCAAGTTTATTGATTCTTTTCTTTTCATTCTTCTGTTGAGCTTATTTATTAAGTTTTTCTTTTTTCTCTCTTTTGGTTATAGCATTTTTCAGTTCTAAAATTTCCATTTGGTTCTTTTTTAGAACATTCTTTTTTTTTGCTGAGACTTTCTGCTTCTTCATTTGTTCTAGCATGGTCATACTTGTTGAAGCATTTTTATGATGGCTGCTATAAAATCCTTATCAGATAACTACAACATCCATATTATCTCGGTATTTCATCTGCTCATGGTTTTTTCTCACTCAAGTTGACATTTTCCTGCTTCTTGGTGTGGCAAGTGACTTAATTGTATCCTAGATGTTTAGAGTATTATGGATGAGACTCTGGATCTTATTTAAATCTTCTGGCTTAGAAGATTTTTATCTGACACTGTTCTGGCAGGGGAAGTGGTTGGGAAGCTGCTTCCTTAATGACATGTGGTCGTGCAAGTCTGGATTCCCCCCTCGGCCTCTGTTGCCACCCTGAAGGTAGGGCTTTCATCACTGATGAGTGGGAAGAGGAGTCAGGCTTCCCACTAGGCTACTGTGACATCACCCTGGCCAGAGGGAGAAGGTGTGCCCCTCAGGCATTCCTGCTCCGCACTTGATCTCCACCAACACTGCTGTGGGGAGGACTGCCTTGTTACCATTAAATGGAAGTAGAAGTTCACTTAGCCTCCACTGATACCACCCCAGTAGGGAGGTGAAGGGGCACCTCATTACCTTCAAGTGGGGATGAAAGTCTAGACTCCCTTGTGATCTCTCTTGACACTGTGAGGAAGGCGGATTGTCACTGTCAGGCAGTGATGAAAGTCTTGCCTCTGCTGGTCTAGAGCAGCGTGCCTTGTTACAGCTGGGCAAGATCTATAATCCCCACTAATCCCCACTCAGACTTTGCTGACAGGATTGGTGGTGGGGCTGCACATTTTTCTGTGGAGTTTGGCTGGGGATAGGGGAGGCTTTTACATCAACATTTTCTGTCTTTCTAGGCTACCCTTTCCTTAGTTCTTTGCTTAGAGAGAGCTGGCTGTTTTCGGGTTTTTTTTTTTTTTTTTTTTTTTTTTGGTCTGTCCCACTGACACTTAGAAATTACTGCCTCTCCAGCAAAAAGAAAACCAGGAAACTCACAGCCATGTCTTTCCTCAGGCCCCAAGCAAGTCCTGCCTTCTTCTTTCCACCTTTTAAAGTCTTTTCATGTTTTTTTTTTATATATAATGCCTAGAGTTTTCATTGTCCTTTTTTTTTTTTTTTTGAGACAGAGTCTTGCTCTATTGTCTAAGCTAGAGTGCAGTGATCTCCGCTCACTGCAACCTCCACCTCCTAGGGCTTAAGCGACCCTCCCATCTTAGCCTACAAGCAGCTGGGACTACGGGCACGCACCACCACACTCAGCTAATTTTTAAATCTTTTGTAGAGATGAGGTCTCACTATGTTACCCAGGCTGGTTTCGAACTCCCTGGGCTCAAACAATCAACCCGCCTTGGCTTCTCAAAGTGCTATGATTATAGGTGTGAGTCACCAAGTGTGGCTTTCATTCTACTTCTATTGTATCTTTATTTATTTATTTGTTTATTTTTGAGACAGCGTCTCACTCTGTCACCCAGGCTGGAGTGCAGTGGTGCGATCTCGGCTCACTGAAGCCTTGACTTCCCAGGTTGAAGCCATTCTTCTGCCTCAGCCTCTTAAGTAGCTGGGACTACAGGTGTGTGCCAGCACACCTGGCTAATTTTTGAATTTTTTATAGAGACAGGGTTTTGCCATGTTGCCAAGGCTGGTCTTGAACTCCTGGGCTCAAGCCATCCCCAGGCCTTGGCCTCCCAAAGTGCTGGGTTTACAGGCATAGGCCACTGCGCCTGTCCTACTGTGCCTATTTGTAAGCAGTAATTCATAATGAGTGAATTTACAGGTTGGTTCTGTTTTTTGGTATTAGTATATGTAATTTTTCAATGAACATCTTTATAACTAAAACTTTAGGATACGTTATTAGGAAAAAACATATTGACATGACATACGTGAACATATTTGAGACTTTTAACATATTTTGCCAAATTGCTCTTCAGAATGGACACACCCACATGTGCTTTCACTGGTAATGTGCATAAAAGTACTCATTACAAAAGATGCCCTAGCATATTAGACTTTGAGTTTTCTCCTAATTTTATAGATGCAGATTGATATGAGAGTTAAATTTCTACCATGGTTTTGAAAGAAATGTAACTACCTTCATTAATATAAAATAATCCACCAAAGAAAAGACGTAACAATAATAACTTCATTGTTTTGAGTGCTGAAAAAGTGCCAGGCACTCTGCTGAACATTTAACATTTTATTCTCATAATAATTTATGAGCTGAGTATCATTATCTCCATTTTTATGAGACTTGGAGAGTGGAGGCAATTTGCCTAGGTCACATAATTAATAAGTGGCAGAACTGAAATTTAATTTAATCCATTTTCTTCAGTTCTAAAGCTTGCAACAATTCACTGTTCAGTGATGGTGAGCTGATTTGCCTAAATGATTAACAGGCTCATACATTGTCATAAATAAAGGGCAGAATTAGAACATTCTCTTTCTCAGCATCAGCAGATGGCATATAGGAAAAACCATTCGATCTATTGGTTCCAAATCCAATATTCAGCTATTAATAAATGGTGATGGAGAAAACCAATCAAGCATACCAAATTTTTATCTTAATTTACAGACTGTTAACAATTCTCAAATCAATATCTAGGTTAAAAGTCTGTGAATGTTTTTTTTTTTTTTTTTTTTCCAGGAACTGCATTTTAGAAATAATGATAAAATCCTGCAGAAAACAAGCTGAGTTCTATCAGACTGGAGTTTGGGTGGGGCTGGATGTGATGAATGCTTTATTAAGGGATAAAAAAAGGTCTTTTGCTTTTTAAGCATTTTTCTCCTGTCCTTTAAAGATGAACCACGATTACCATGCACAGCTCCTGCTATGATGACAATGCTTTAAAATACTAAGAAGAATTAGTCAGCAAGATATTGCCTTTCCAATCTCATCTAATATAATAATTACAACTGGAATCTGAGCAGAGGGAATGATCACAATTGCACGAAGTCAGATGTCTGAAAAACCAAGTTTTATTCCTTACTCCTAGACTGTCATTAGTGAATTGCTGTGGAAAATCTTGACAGTCTGAAGAATATCATAAATTAGTGCAAGTGATCTTTATGCAAAGTGGACAGGGGTGTGGACTGGGTGTGGTTAAAAAGAATATTCATCTAATAGCTTTAAAGTTTTGTTCTAGAATTTGTCTGTACATGTACAAAGATAAATTAGACAGCCCTGCAAGTTCAATTGAGCTAATTTCCCACAGCTTATTAAGCAGACCCTAACTAGGGAGAAATCAATTATTTCCAGTTATTTTTCCTTGGTTATCATTTGAACAGCCCAGCTTTAGCCTTTGTGTTACTGGTTAAAAGGGTAGTGTGTGGAAATGATAAAGCCTTGTTAGACATAAATCAGGTCATAATGAAAACGCTGAAATGAAAATATGGAAATGAAAATATTGAAATAATGCCTGTTATTAGTTGCAAGAGGATTTTGAGAAAACACAAGGCCTATTATATCGAAAAGATAAAGATTATCAAATCAGAGTTCTGACTGCCAATGCCTGTTTTTATTTTTAATTTTTATTAATTAACAGACTGTGTGGTTTTTTCAAAGAAAAGACAGTATCTCATTAAATAGCTTTTTCATATAACTGAAAGATAAAACCTATCTGACAACCAACAGCAGCAACTGTCATGAGCCTGTATCCATGTCAGAGAGTCTTTGGGGGGGAAATCTCTTTGCCTACAAAATATTGAAAATTTTTTTCTCTTTTTCTTCTTTCTTTCTTTTTTCTTTTTTTTTTTTTTTTGAGACAGAGTCTCGCTGTGTCAGCCAGGCTGGAGTGCAATGGCATGATCTCGGCTCACTGAAACCTCTGCCTCCCTGGCTCAAGCAAATCTCCTGCCTCAGCCTCCCAAGTAGATGGGATGTGTGTGCCACCACATCCAGCTGATTTTTATATTTTTAGTAGAGATGGGGTTTCACCGTGTTGGCCAGGCTGGTCTTGAACCCCTGACCTCAGATAATCTGCTCCCTCGGCCTCCCAAAATGCTGGGATTACAGGCGTGAGCCACTGCGCCCAGCCTGAAAATTTTTTTTATTGCTCATGTTCTGTTCTTCTGGAAATCATTAAACATTTTCTCCAGTTGAGAAAGCTTGTTATCTCCATTTCTTCATGAATTATTTAAAAAAATGAGATGACTAACACTGCGGGTGTCAGTTCCATGCTAGGATGACATACATGCAATCCATTGTGACCTCTAGGTAAAGGTTAACTCAATCCGATAAAATTAGGAACTATAGTAAAAGTGGGAAAAATACAAAACAATCTGGTTAAGCTTTGCTTTCTCTAAAGAAATGAGATTTTAAGCATAAGAGCCAGAGTGATTCACAGGCATCCATATTTGTTTGTTGTACTCAAAATTGTAATTAAAATATTCATTTTGGAAAAAAACTGAAGAAATATTATATAGAAATAAAATGACTCACAACATATTCAATGGCAGACCATATCTGTCCATTGATTGTAATACTTGTGTATGGTTTGGAGATAAATACACACACACACACACACATATAATGGAAGATAAGAAAATTGGACATTATACTTTGAGTTATATGTATTTTAACCTTTTTTTTGAGAATATAAAAATTGGTGGGTGTAGCAGCTTTGGAATTGGTACATTTGTTTTCCATATTAATGGGAAAACAGTGTGAGATATTGTGAGAAAAATATTTATAACCTACACATATTACATTCAACACAAAAGAATACCTACAAATTAATAAGAAAAAACAACCTCATTGTAAAATAGGCAAAATATACTGTTGCATGAAAAAATGCTCAATCTCAATTGTAATCAGTGAAATACAAATTTAAACAATAATAAAATAGTATGTTTCCCATTGAATTGGCATAAAAAGGTATAATGCCCGTGTTAGTTATGAGGTTATGGGAACATAGGTGCTATTGATGGAAGTATACAACAATATAACTTTTTAGAGAACAACTTGAGACTATATTAAAATTTTAAATGCATATATCCTTTAAACTCACAACTGGACTTACAGAATTTATCCTGTAATTATATTCACACATATGTGCAAATTATATGTATATCAATGTTCCTTGCAGTCTTGTTCATGATACCAAAAAAAGCTATATCTGAATGTTCGTTTATAAGGCAATGATTACAAAAATTGTAGTTATATAGACTGCTATGAATTCATTAATCAGATAACTTTCTATTAGGGGACCGTATAATTTATTGTCCAAATGAAGTTACTTTTAATAGTGAAAGATGGCACCATGAATAATTAATCCAGGAAAATAGGATAAACCTGAAAATATGATCACTGAAATCGGTATGCACTGATGTGGAAAAATGTTCAATGCACATTGTTAGGTAAAGAGAGTACTTTACCAAATATGTATGTAAACTTTTAATCTTCCAATACTAAAACTCTATGTGTGCATCTTTGTGTAAATGGATAGAAAGAAGTATAAAAAACACATGGCAAACTGCTAACTTGTTTTTACTGTGGGGAAGAGAGTGGAATTGGTGAGAAGGTTAAAGGTAAACTTGTTCTTTTAAACTCAATCTATGTCTGTAATAATTGATTTATTTTAAACAATGAGCAATCATTTATGTGTTACAAAATGAAGTAGCAATAGAAACCTTCCAAAACTTAAGACCACGAAAACAGTCTTTAGAAATATTACTCAGTAATTTGGTTTTGTTAGTTGTGATGATTGCTTTGGCTGACATGGTCACCTTCAAGTGAAGCCTCGAAGATGTTTAACTATAAAGCTGAAGGCAATGGAATCACTCTTAGCAAAAACCTTTCTCTATAGTAATGAACAAAGAGCATTTTGTTGCTGCCAGATATAATTGAAAGTTGTGGTTTTGAATAAGTACACATTCTCTGTTATGCTAAAGAATTTAGGCCGGGCGCGGTGGCTCAAGCCTGTAATCCCAGCACTTTGGGAGGCCAAGATGGGCGGATCACGAGGTCAGGAGATCGAGACCATCCTGGCTAACACGGTGAAACCCCCTCTATACTAAGAAATACAAAAAATAGCCGGGCGAGGTGGCAGCGCCTGTAGTCCCAGCTACTCGGGAGGCTGAGGCAGGAGAATGGCGTGAACCCGGGAGGCGGAGCTTGCAGTGAGCTGAGATCCGGCCACTGCACTCCAGCCTGGGCGACAGCGCAAGACTCCTTCTCAAAAAAAAAAAAAAAAAAAAAAAAAAAGAATTTAATACGGCTTGATAGTCATTAAGGATCAGGTGAAGACTGGCTATAAATTAATTATTCTTAGAAACCATGCCCTAATTATAGTGCTTGATACAAAAGTCTGTGTTGATGGAAACAGTTCAGACTGTATCTGACTTTGCCAGAGGCTTCCTGGTGGAAAAAACAATAACTAACTGCAGGGTTCTTTCCATGGTAATGATTTTGCTTGTCAATCGGTGAGGTCTTGGAACACCATGTTTGCATGACTGATAGTCACACTGAAATAACAATTTATTCGTTGGGCAAATAGTCACTGACACTCTTCTAGGTACTAGAGATACAGCAAAACATTAAAATCTTCTGCCATTTTAGGACTTACTTTCTAGTTGTGGTTAGAAAATAAACAAGAGAAGCAAAATAAAAAGTTTGTTAGATTGTGGTGAGTGTTAAGAAAAATATAAGTTGTGAAGAGAGTACTGAGAGTGGGAGGAGTATTTTATTTTTTAGTAAAGTGAAAAGGGAAGGAAAAGACCTGAATTGAAGGAAGTGAGGGAGCAAGCCAGGAGGATAACTGGGGAAAAGGTTCAGAAGGAGACGAGCGTGGCTGTCCCAAAATGAGTGACGGGGAAAGAGTAGAAGGAATTGAAGAATTGAGGTCAGAGAGTTGGGAGTCTGCTCTTGGTCTTGTGGGTCGTTGTAAAGGCTGACTTTTATTCAGAGCAAGATGGGGAGAACGGAAGGATTTTGAGGAAGAGTGAGATGATTTGACTTACATTTTAAGAGGATCATTCTTCAAGCTCTTTCCTCTACCAACTGCTGTCATCCATTTAAGAAGTTGATTCACCAGGGATCAGACTGACCATTACATTATTTTAAAGCGTGTACTTCCAGGTAGCAGTTGATAAAATATGTTTTAAAATGCACATAACATAGAGATCTTAATTTAAGATAACCACAAATGAAAGTAACATTAGACGACATTTTCCCAGTCCATGGAATCAGAAGGCTAACAGGTTTTATTCACATGTCTTATATTCTACGGAAAAATGCAGAACAATTGGCATGTTGGATAGAAATGGAGAGAGATTAATTCTCTTAAATCCACCTCCTTGGTTCATGACATCATTTCTTCCCTGGAGGATTGAGGTAATCTCTTCCTAACTGGTTTAGATGCTTTGAACCAAACTTCCCTTCTGCCAATACCATAGTTAAGGTATTGGTTTTTTTTCTAAAGGACTACAACAAGCTTCCTCTGACCTGTCTTTCTGCCTGCTTTCTTGCTTTGCCTTTGATATATTTTCAATTGTGTTATCAGAGAACTTTTTCTTTTATAAAAATGCAGTTAACATCAGACTCCCTAGGATGGCACAGAGGTGTAACGCTCTCACCTGGTCCTGCCCACCTTATCTAGTCTGCTCATCTCATTTTGCAATGTCTATACCTGTCTGTAAAGGACCACATACAGCTTCCTGAATATGCTGTGGTTTCCCTTGATCTCATGCTGTTGCACATGCTACTTTCTTGGTTCGCTTTTATCTGTCATCCGAGACTCAGTCCAGGTGCTACCTCTTTTAAGAAGCCAGGGTTGTCTGCCTTTCCTATATATAACCACAGCACATTTTGCAATTATCATAACTGCTGGTTTACTCCATTGACTTATAAGTTATATGAAGAGAGAATGTTAATATTATTCACCTTTGTATTTCCAAGACCTAACATATGGTAGGTGATAAATAAATGATCCCTAGAGGAGATAAAGTAACATAAAGAAAGTAAGGAGAGGAGACTGGTCTGTAATGTAAACATCAACGCTGTCCTGGATTGTAACAGAAGTGGAATAAAGATGCTAACAACTGACTGAAGTCCTATGAGGCAAAAGAAACTGGGTTAGCTCTCTCTCTTGCCCAGAATTGATCAGCTGCTTTTAAAAGTATATGTCATGCAAGTATATTAAGCAGAACTTGCAAGTGATTGCTCTTTTACCATCATTGCCCCTGGTGTTTCAAATGAAGATTTTTACAACATATGCATTTGTTAGATCTGCATGTTTATGGGGTTTTTTCCCTTAAAATTTCAAAGCTTTTGAAGGTATCACAGTAGCCTCTTGATAGTTAGACAAGAATAAGAATTGCTCATCCAACTAATAGCTGTTGTGACATTGATTTAAAGTCTTCCAGTCAGTTGTCCTGGGATTCCAGTGCAGGCTTGCAAGGGAGTCATCAAAGTCTATGACAGTTAAGTGGAGTTGGGCATAGGGATAACAAAATGTGTTCATTTAATTTAACAAATATTTGACCAGCTATAGTGATCAGGTGCTGACCTAGATCTTGGTGATATAATTTTAAATTAAACAAGCTCTCTGCCCTCAGACCTTTTGTATTAGAATGTCTTCTCTTTCCATTCTATAAATGAGTGTGATGGTAGAAATGGTATAACCAAACTATTCAACAGTTTAATTTGCTCTTGAAAATGACAGAGAAGTGGAAGAAATCTGAAAACTTAGCTTTCTGTCACACCCCTGACAATTTCCCTGGAGAGCCCAAACTGAACCAAAAAAAAAAAACTTCACTCAGACCAGCTCCTCCCCTGAGGGTGCTTCCTCATGAAACAGAGACCTACTTACTTTCCACACAATATTTTACAATTCTGCTTTGCCTGAATTCCTTCTCCCGTATATAGGTTTTGGTGTCATGTTGGAATTTCTAGACATGCTATAAAATTTATTTGAAAATTTTTATTGAATTAGGCCACTTTATAGTTGGTTACAAAATTTAAAAAGCGAGTGATACTACTTCCAACTCATAGAGTGACAGATTGAGGACATATTAAACCTCTTAATTTACATTGAACTTAGTGAGAAACTCAAGGCGTTGAATAACAAATCACTTTTGCAATCAACTTGTAGGGTAAATGGAGTAGTTTCTTAGTAGTAATAAGGAGTCATATGACTCACTGTGGCCATTATTCCTTTGGCATTTACAAATCTCTAGTGTAAATATCCATCCACAGTAGCCAGTTGCTAGTTCACCACCCATAGCAGTAACTGAAATTTGCAGACCATGTGTTAAATTAGTGACCGGGTCCAATGATTTGGACAATTCAATTGGAGGTGTCTGAAGTGTCATATTGATTTTAGCCTTCTTCTAATTTCCAGGGAGGACTTGATTGGTGGAATATTGCCAAAAAAAGTTAAAAAGAATGATTCAGAACTGGGGTCACAAACAACAAGTGAGCTGGAACTGGTGTTCTTGACCCAAAGGACAACCTTAGATCACACTGTAATATATTTTTTTCTATTACTATTTTCTGTTAGGGGTCAAAGTTTTTTCCATTTCTATTACTAATGTTTTCTATTTCCATTGCAGTATATTTTCCCATTACTAGCCCATTAAGACAGATCAATGGATTAAAAAAAAATTGCTGGCAGTTCTACCTCTCATTTTGAAGAATGTTTAAGATGTTTCACTTACCTGTCAAGAATCTCTCAGTCCACAGAAAATGTCACTCCTATGAACTTAACAACTGTCCAAACTTATGTTTTATTTGGCCTTCTCCCTTGGGCTAGACCAGTACTTCTCAGAGGGCACCTCTGCTAGAATAGCCTGCAGCTACTTCAACATTTATATGTGCAACATTTATATAATCAATTTATATAAACTGATTTCATTATCATCAATCCAACATGCAAACTTGTTCCATCTCCTGAGTTTTTTATCTCAGGCTTTACCATTCATCATTCTACTCATAACCCCAAACTCAGAGTTATTCTTAAATCTTACCATTCTCTCATTTCCATATCCTAAATGTCAACAAATCTTTTACGTGTGTGTGTGTGTGTGTGTGTATGTGTGTATATATATATATATATATATAACACCTTATACATATATTTCTTAAGACAGAGTCTTGCTCTGTCGCCCAGGCTAGAGTGCAGTGGTGCAATCTCAGCTCACTGCAACCTCCGCCTCCCAAGTTCAAGCGGTTCTTCTGCCTCAGCCTTCTGAGTAGCTGGGATTACAGGCATATGCAACCACGCCTGGCTAATTTTTATATTTTTGGTAGAGATGGGGAATTCACCATATTGGCCATTCTGGTCTCGAACTCCTGACATCAAGTGATCCACCCGCCTTGGCCTCTCAAAGTGCTAGGATTACAGGTGTGAGCCACCATGTCCAACCAATCCTACAAATTATAACTCTAAACTGTCTCCTAATTCCTTTTCACCTCTTGATTGGTACCGATGTTGCCTTTGTTTAGACTTTATTTTCTTTTACTTTTTATAGACAGGGTCTTCTTCTGTCACCCAAGCTGTAGTGAAATGGCCCAATCCTAGCTCACTACAGCCTTGACTCCTGGGCTCAGATGATCCTCCCACTTTGGCCTCCAAAGCACTGGGATGACAGATATGAGCCACCATGCCTGGCTTAGTCTAGACTTTACGTGTGTGTTCACACCTCCATGCTTTTGCAGAAAATCCTGTTTGTCTGCATGCACTTTCCCCCTCGACTGGCTTTTACTTATTTCTAAAATCCTGCATTTTCTCTCTCTCTCTCTTTTTTTTTTTTTTTTGAGACAGCCTGCTCTGTCATCCAGGCTGAAGTGCAGTGGCACAATCTCAGCTCGCTGCAACCTCTGCCTCCAGGGTTCAAGCCTCAGCCTCCCAAGTAGCTGGGATTACAAGCATATGCCACCACGCCCAGCTAAGTTTTGTATTTTTAGTAGAGATGGGGTTTCACCATGTTGGCCAGGCTGGTCTCAAACTTCTGGCCTCAAGTGAACTGCCTGCCTCGGCCTCCCAAAGAGCTGGGATTACAGACATGAACCACTGTGCTCGGTCCTACATTTTCTCTTCTGTAAGCCTTCTTATTCGCTTCTTATTTGCTGTGCTACCCAGAAGAGTTATGGGCTTCTTCCTCATTGCTCCCGTATCTTTTGTAACACACTTTTCTGTGATGCTTATCAATTTAAATGATAGCCAGGATAGCCATACAGTAATAAATTACTGTAAGATTTAGTAAATTAATAAATTAATTTAAACCCACGCATTCCTGGGTGCTAAATGTTTGTTGGATAAATTAATGAATTGATTAACAAAGCTGGCAAATTAGCAAACTGATCATTCTTGAACAGAAGAAAGACCCACAGAGAATTGGGGAAACATCATCAGGGACTGTGCATTTCTAGGCAGGAAACTAGTGGCATAGAGGCCGTGTTTCCACTGTTTCTTTTTCACTGGAGTAGGATATCTGCAAGATAGAGACACTTCTGGGGAGGGAACTACTGACAATGCAGTTAGTGTTGGTGAAATGGGCTTAGATACCTGAACCATGACTTAATATCCTGGCTCTTGGCTGGGGTTACATGCATATTGCAAAAATGAGGAAGAACAAATATGTTTTCCCAGAAGTTAGCTGGCCTGTTTGAGGGGGCTCACCACTGAAAATGTAGAGAAAGCAAAATAAGCTCCTGGATAAAGCCACGAGGCTGATTTCTTTGGGGCAGAACAGATAGGACACAGAATGAAAAATAAGACTGAAGGAGCTTCTCAGGGGTTCACATGAGAGAATCATTAGAAGACACTGAAAGAATTACTTAGAAATTCAAATATCAAGGCAAACATAAAGCACGTGGAAATAAAATGAATACACATTGAAACATGTATATATCTGAATAATCTAAGGGGAAATACTAGGATTTAGTGGACATGCTATGATGGAATAGTTTGTTCACATAACAAATACATGAAGAATTAAAAATTTGATAGTAAGAAAAACATAACAGTACTATATATGTCAAGAAGATACACCTTGAAGAAAATCCACAAAATATATACTAACCTGCTTTCAAATAAATAAAAAAGAGAGAAATGATGTTTAATTGACCTAAGAGAGGAAACACACAATGTCTTCTTGATATATGTTACAAAAGGGGGACGTAATCAAGATATGGTAGTAATTAGGACGTAATCTGGCCACTTGCTGGAGACTTAGGGAAACTCAGAGCATCTGACAAGTATTAACCTGCTTGATGAGAATTCTGTCTCAGAGAATGAAGTCAAAACTCATCCTAGAAATGGCAGAAGCTAGTGTGCTAACACTCTGTATTTTTATGAAAAGGAAAATAGAAGATAATGAATTTGATTATGCACCTGATATGTTTTTATAGTCATTTAAAAAATCTCTGTAAGGAGGCCAGGTGCGGTGGCTCATGCCTGTAATCCCAGCGCTTTGGGAGGCCAAAGCAGGCAGATCACTTGAGGTCGGGAGTTCAAGATGAGCTTCGCCAGCATGGCAAAACCCCATCTCTACTAAAAAAAAAAAAAATTAGCTGGGTGTGGTAGTAGGCGCCTGTAATCTCAGCTACTCAGGAGGCTGAGGCAGGAGAATTGCTTGAACCTGGGAGGCAGAGGTTGCAGTGAGCTAACAGCTGTCTCAAAAAAAAAAAAAAAAAATTCCGTAAGAAATCTCAGCATGGAGGAGTTGGTGACACTGCTTGCCTCTGGGACAGGGTGCTGGGTGGCTGGGGCCAGGGGTGTCAGAGACACTTCTCACTGTTTTACTTTAGAAATGTTGAACTATGCAATTGCATTGCATATCCAAAAAAAAAAAAAAAAAAAATTAAAATAATCAAAGACGAAAAAAAAGTAAGAGAAAATTCCAAAACAATATTTATGCTGGTAACAGGGGAGGATCCTTTTAAGATATACTGTAACACTTTGCACACAGTCTGGGCAACATAGTAAGACCTCATCTCTACGAAATATTTAAAAAATTAGCAGGGCGTGGTGGTGCGAACCTATAGTCCCAGCTACTTGGGAGGCTGAGGCGGGAGGATTGCTTGACCCCAGTTTGAGGCTGCAGTGAGCTATGATTGTACCACTGCACTCAGCCGGGGCAGCAGAGTGAAACCTTGTCTCAAAGCGAAAACAAAAACAAAAACAAAACAAAAAAACAAAACCAGAAACTTTGCATAAGCCTTTTACACAATTTATATTGTTAAGCCTTTGCACAAGCCTTTATTAAACCATTCATTTTGTTAAAATAAAAACCTTAGACAAATTAAATTGAACAGAGTTTAACTGAGCAAAGAATGATTTATGAATTGGCAGTCACCAGAAGCACAGCAGATTCAGAGAGACTCCTGTGCAGCCACATGGTGGAAGAAAATTTATGGACAGAAAAAAGGAAGTTATATCCAGAAAATGGAAGTGAGGTACAGAAACAGCCAGGTTGATAACAGTTCAGCACTTGCCTTATTTGAACCTGGTTTGAACAGTTGGCCACCTTTGGCTGAAACTTGGTGATCGGCACAAGAGTAGGTTCTGGTCTGTTTACACATCCAGTTGGGTTACAGTTCCCTGTGGACGAGAAACCTTTAGGCTGAACTTAGAATATGTAAGGAGGCAGCTTTAGGTGAAACTTAATTTAATAATATCATATTACAATAATATAGTATGAGTATATCTCTTAAGCAACTTGTCACATTACCCAGAGCATTCTGTGCTGTCTGGGGAATGTACGGATAGAGACCCAAGGTACACTGAAGGCTCCCAATTGGGAGGGCTCCTTCTCCTGTCCTCCTTGTCTCCCTCCATATGGAGTGTGTGCTTACCAAGAGTCAGTTCAGTTCGTACTCAAACCGGATTATGTGTGTTGTATTTGATCTTTCAAAACTTGTAATTGAATTAAATATTATTAGGCTGATGAAATATGAAGTGTAGAGTGACAGAGAGTTGCTGTTTCTTGAAAACTTACTTTGATACTTTGGAAAGACTATAAACATGAGATGCTAAAACAAGTGCTGTTAGAATAGATATGAGCAAGGCAACTGTATAAGACTTGGGAAAAATCACAGAAATCTAAGTGATTTTAGTATTCAGCCACTTCTACGGTGGTGGTACATTCTTTCTCTATTTTAAACAAACTAAAATTAGAAATTATTAATGGCGTGTTATGGCTATGCAAGAAAGACCATGCAAAGTTCAATCATCAATCAAAGAAAAGGCCTTGACCCTATTTCTAAAGTTTGATGAGTAGTGAATGTATCTTTAAGGGTTTAAAGTTAAAAATTAAACATTTCAGCTATGCATGTATTATGAGTATCCACTTTTTTTTTTTACATGGAGAAACTTAAGAATGAGACTGTCCACTTTAATAGAGTTTTTTGTTTAAACAACTGACCACAGATCTTCTATTGTAAGATTCTTCAGAAAAGGAGGCCGTATCTTGTTTATCTTTGTAATCCCTGTGCATCATACAGCTCTTAGAACACAGTGCACAGTGAATGTTCAAGAAATGTTTATTGAATAATTGTTATATCAATAGAGTAGAGAGTAACATTTATTTTTTCTCTGAGTCATTATACTGGGGCATCACTGGACCTTCCACCAAAACTTCAGAAGTGTAGAGTGAAAATGGCACATCGCAAATTGAATTCAGGAGCTAAGTTAAGAGAACGAATATCCAAATATGTGGAAGGAGCTGGAAAATCTCATCTTTGGTCAATGTAAGATCTAGAATATAAAGAAAATCTAGAGTCAAAGCCATCAGA
This sequence comes from Theropithecus gelada, assembly GCF_003255815.1. NCBI lineage: Eukaryota > Metazoa > Chordata > Mammalia > Primates > Cercopithecidae > Theropithecus > Theropithecus gelada. The sequence continues at coordinate 119,855,322 of NC_037679.1, read as the reverse complement.
AAGTGACAAAGAAGCAAGAAGAGAAAATTAACATATTGTGAGTTCTAAGCAAGAGTAAGTTCACTTGAAATTTTATAGCCATGCCTTGTTCAACATTTCTCTACTGAACTTAAAGAAGTAATATTCTGAGTGAGCTTTCAACGGATGAAATTCTGGAAACTGTGAAGCCAGATATAATTCTATAGGAGTTTGTTAGTAAGAGAAAAATGAAAGATTTCTTGGGAGAAAATAACAAAGCCATTTTAGTTTATGATAAACGGGGGATGGGGGGCAACTTTACTTAGATGCATAAAATAGACCAGAATTGCACTAAGTGTATTGCATGAAATACAAGGTTGCAATATATTACATTCTCTGTATTGCCTGATATTTATTTTCTTTTTATTTGTTGTTTAATTCTCTGTTTCCTCTTTTGAAGCAATCTCCATGACAGAATTGGCTTATCTTGCCTGTCTTGCTCACTGCCACAGGTCCACAGTCTTAAATGGTGCCAGACACATATCAAGGTCCTCATGAAGATTTATTAAATGAAGTTTCAGTGAATACATGGAGAGGCAGCAACCTGGAGAGCTCCAGAAAGGGCAGGGACAAAGGTTCACAAAGAGGATCACAGATGAAAGCCACTCTGAAGCAGAGAGGGAAAATGACCCCTCCCTCCACCCTCACCACCACCAGTGGGGTATTTTCATTTATACATTGAAAATAAAATATGCCTGTAATTCCAGCACTTTGGGAGGCTGAGGCCTGAGGATCAGTTGAGCTCAGGAGTTTGAAACCAACCTGGGTAACATGGCGAAACACTGTCTCTACAAAAAATACAAAAATTAGCCAGGGATGGTGGCATTGGCCTGCAGTTACATCTGCTTGGGAAGCTGAGGTGGGAGGGTCTCTTGAGCCCAGGAGGTGGAGGTTGCTGTGAGCGGTGATCACGCTATTGTACTCCAGCCTGGGTGACAGAACCAGACTGTGTCTCAAAATAAATAAATAAAAATAAAAATTTAAAAATTAAAAAAAAAAAACAGCTCACTGTTTGCCCATTACAAGGCACTGTGGTAGAGGTGGCAAGATCAAGGTATGGATACCTGAGAAACTGGTGGCTTTATTAGAAACAGAAAAGGCATCTCTCAAGGAAAGGTGAAAAATGCTTATTAACTACTTTAATAGAAATTTTTGTCTTCTTGGTTTATAGCAAAAAAAAAAAGAAAAGATTCATTAGCTGGTGAACATAGTTTCAATAATTTTCAAATGCAATTTATGAGACCGTTTCATAGTAGATGTAGGAGTTACTATATCATTCCTCTCTAAATCACTCAAATGAAAAGACAGAATCATTATGCAATCATTTAAGTATTTTTAACTAGAGAGATTATGTTCATATCATAATCTTTCTTAAATGACTACATTGTGAAACTAAAGGACAAAACAAAGAGGAAAGAATATTTCATGTCTTTGCATTTATAATTCTGCAGAGAGTACTCGCTCTCAAATCTGCTACAGTCACCTGGGAACTTTAAAAAATAAACCAATGACAAGCCTCATCCCAGGCCAATTAACTCGGAATCTCTGGGGGTGGGGCCCTAGCATCAGCAGTTTTTCAGCGTTCCCAGGGTGATTCTTATGGGCAGCTGGGTGAAGGACAATTAATCCAAGAGATGCTATGGAGGGAACAATAGGAAACCACCTTCACTAGCACCCTTTATGAGAGTCAATCTGAACTACAGTGATAAGCTTGGAACTTAAATCATTTCTAAGGGCTCAAATCTGAATATTCTAAATATGATGTTTTATATGGAACCCTAACTTCTCATAATATTGTACATTTTCTTCATTAGGGAATCAATTTACTAACCCAAAAGTTGGTCAAGGAAAAAAACCCTTCAGAAAGCATAATGACTGACCATTAGAGACAGAATGTCATTATGCATTAGTAATGACTACTCAGCTTTTTTTTTTTTTTTTTCTTTGAAACAGGGTCTCACTTTGTTGCCCAGACTGGAGTGCAGTGGTTCTATCTCGGCTTACTGCCGCCTCAGTCTCCTGGGTTCGAGCAATCCTCCCACCTCAGTCTCCCGAGTAGTTGGGACCACAGGTGCAAGCCACTACACCTGCCTAATTTTTTGTTTTTGTTTTTATAGAGAGGAGATCTTGCTATGTTGCCTGGGGTGCTCTCGAACTCCTGGGCTTAAGCCATCTTTCCACCTGGACTCCTCAAAGTGCTGGGATTACAGGCATGAGCCACCCCACCTGACCAGACCACTCAGATTAAAAAAAAAAAAAAAAACTTTCTGAAGTAAAGATTGTGACCCATTGAAATAGTTTGTCAAGGGAGGTTGTGAAAATTATTTCTCTACAGACACTTTAAATTAAAGTCATGTTGTATCTTTTGAGTTGTTTAAATTGAAGTCTGCCTAGTGAAAGGAAGATGGACCAGACAATTTTGAGAAATTATTTTCAAACCAGAGGGTTTACTTTATTTTATTTTTTAATCTATGCTTAAACTTTGCTGGAGGAATCTTGACATCTGTTTGATGGTATCCTGCACTGCAGCTCCATGCTCTGTTTTGAGAAAGATGGTCAGTTGACTAATGGACCATCCATCCAGGGCAGACACGGACAGGTGCCCTTTCCCCACTGCTGTGACAATGTGGCCGTTTTCAGTAAAGGAACACATGATTTCTTTATTCTGTTCCTTCCTTCCCTGTCTCACCTTTTCTAACACCACTCTCCATTAGTCCTCTGGGCTACCATTTTCTCCTTACTCTGTATTGGATACTTATATGCTAGGAACTCACAACGTTCCTGCAAGATTGATACCATCTATTTTACAATCTCCAATTTATAGATGAGAAAGTGGGGTGTGGAAATGTGAGACAACTTTCCTAAGTCACTCAGCTGGTGAGGGGGTAAAGCCGCTCTGGGATCATAGGTTTGTCTGACCCAGAGTCTAGGCTCTCAAGCACTCTATTTACTCTTCCATGCTTCCACTGTGGGTGGAGTCCCAGGGCATATTCTGGGCGGCTGCCCACTGCAGTCAGATCCGCCTACCCAGTCTGTAAAATGGAGCATCTCTGCCCTTTCTTACTTCCCGCTATGGGAAGCAGTCCCCCTGACCATGGGTACACACCCAAGATATGTGACTTCTACGGAAATCCCCCTAAAGGGGAGAACCCAGGAGAGGCTGGAAAATCAAAGCATACCTGGCTGCCCACTGCCTTTGGTTTTGGTAGAAAGACCATTCCAATGGTTCATCTCTCTCAGCAACAATCTGTTCTTATTCCCGCTGGATAAGGGGTCAGAGTTAGGGTCACCTTCTGGCTATTCCAATGAGAACTCATTTCATGCAAAAGGGCTGAACTCTACTGCCCAAATTTCTCCCATCGGAAGGGCCCAAGAGCCTTCTCCATATTCAGTAGTTCAGATCACACCACATTTTTATAATCAAATATACATGCGTGTATATATATGTGTATACACGCATGTATATTTGCATGTATATACACCTGCATATATATTTGATTATATATATAGACATGCACATATACAGTATTTATTTATTTATTTTGTTTTATTAGTTTTCTGAGACAGAGTCTTGCTCTCTGTCACCCAGGCTGGAATGCAGTGGCGTGATCTTAGCTCAGTGCAACCTCCACCTCCTGGGTTCAAGCGATTCTCGTGCCTCAGCCTCCCCAGTGGCTGGGATTACAGGTGTGCACCACCACACTTGGATACTTTTTTTTGAGGTCGAGTCTCACCCTGTCACCCAGGCTGGAGTGCAGTGGCGCGATCTCGGCTCACTGCAAGCTCCACCTCCTGGGTTCATGCCATTCTCCTGCCTCAGCCTCCCAAGTAGCTGGGACTACAGGTGCCTGCCACCATGCCCGGCTAATTTTTTGTATTTTTAGTAGAGACATGGTTTCACTATGTCAGCCAGGATGGTCTTGATCTCCTGACCTCGTGATCTGCCCACCTTGGCCTCCCAAAGTGCTGGGATTACAGGTGTGAGCCACAGTGCCCGGCCGATAATTTGTATATATTTAGTAGAGGTGGGGTTTCACCGTGTTGCCCAGGCTGGTCTCGAATTCCTCAAGTGATTCCCCCTTCCTTGGCTTCCCAAAGTGCTGGGATTATAGGCATGTCCACTGTGCCTGACCGTATATACAGTATTTAAAGGCAAACAATGAATGTTACCTTTGCTTCCATAAAAGTGTTACAATCCCATGAATGGAAGGTGGCTAGCATTTATCCAACACAACTTTTTTGAATTAGTGCCATTGGTTTATTGCATGCATTTACATTATTTACCCTAAAAAGCAAAAAATCACCCACTCAGAACCTGATTAACTGCGAAGAGAAATAAGTGACATGTTCTTTAAAAAGTCAAGAGAAAGGGAAAAGATTATATGACTTGTTATTTATGACGACTAACCTGGTAAATTGGTCCCCTAATGGCCTAAAGGTGTCAAAAAATTTACAACATATAAGTATTTGGAGGCTCAGAATATCTGGCTCTGTGAATTGCTTTAGACTCCAATCTGTTCTCATTTGCATCTGAAATAATACTGTTTACCTCAAATGCAGTAGATCTTGTCTGAAGAGGCTCACGTATGAAGAGTTCTTTAAAGAACTTGTTAACTTAATGGTAAAAATATTTTTCGTAAGTTATGAAGTTGCTCAATTATATACAATTAAAATGCTGAGGAAAGTATAATTATGGCTCTGAACCAGTGTACTAAATTTGTTTTGTTATTGACAATTTTGAGTATTAAAGAAACTTATTTAAAAGGTATAGTTGCCCAAAATTAATTTTTTAAAAAGTTGTAAGCATCTTAGAATCTAGGTGCTGACTAATGTATTTCTATCTTGGACCTTATACAAGTTGATGATAATATGAATATTTTATTAGAAGCTGGCTGGGCGTGGTGGCTTACGCCTGTAATCCTAGCACTTTGGGAGGCCAAGGAGGGTGGATCACGAAGTCAGGAGATCGAGACCATCCTGGCTAACACAGTGAAACCCCGTTTCCACTAAAAATGCAAAAACAAAACAAAAAATTAGCCGGGTGTGGTGGCGGGCACCTGTGGTCCCAAATACTCGGGAGGCTGAGGCAGGAGAATGGCGTAAACCTGGGAAGCGGAGCTTGCAGTGAGCCCAGATCACGCCACTGCACTCCAGCCTGGGCGACAGAGAGAAACTCCATCTCAAAAAAAAAAAAAAAAAAAAAGACGTAGGTAGATGTTATAAGTGAATTACAGAAAGAAGATCCTTGAAGAGAATATAATAGCAAATATAACAAATGCTGTTTTATTTCCCCTATGAAGAATTAGTAATAAAATAATTTTAGGATGAGTAGAAAATTTCATGGGCCTCAAACGTAGAACTTTTGAAAGTGAACAAATGAATAATGCTTACTGATCTGTTTTTTGTTTGTTTGTTTTAGATGGGATCTCACTGTGTTGACCAGGCTGGAGTGCAATGTTGTGATCACAGCTCACTGCAGCCTTAACCTCCCAGGCTCAAGCAATCCTCCCACTTCAGCCTCCCAAGTAGCTAAGACTACAGGCATTTGCTGCCACACCCAGCTGATTGTTCATATTCTAGAGATGGGGTCTTGCCGTGTTGCCCACGCTGGTCTTGAACTCCTGGGCTCAAGACATCCTCCAGCTTCGGGCTCCCAAAGTGCTGGGATTACAGGCATGAGCCACTATGCCCAGCCTGATTTGTTATCATGTTAAATTATAAAGTATATAACACAGAAGTAAAACAGTTGAAAACAATGTGTGAAATTTTAATAAAATAAGTTTGTATCACAGAATGTATTCTACACTTGTTTTTAAAAATGTTTCTTCACAAGGCAGGGCACGGTGGCTCATGCCTGTAATCCCAGCACTTTGGGAGGCTGAGGCAGGTGGGTTACCTGAGGTCAGGAGTTTGAGACCAGCCTGACCAACATGGAGAAACCCCGTCTCTACTAAAAATAAAAAATTAGCCAGGCGTGGCGATGGTGCCCCTAATGCCAGCTACTTGGGAGGCTGAGGCAGGAGAATTGCTTGAGTACGGGAGGCGGAGGTCGCAGTGAGCCGAGATCACGCCATTGCACTCCAGCCTGGGCAACAAGAGGGAAACTCCGTCTAAAAAAAAAAAAAGTTTCAAGTACTATATTATGGAAAATATCAAGTCAATGACATAAAATAAACATTTTGGACTCCACTGCATGAACAATAGCTGCACGAATAGACTGAATACTAAAATACGTTGTTGAGGAACTCAGGTTGATAGGATGTTCTCAGGAGTTAGCACAGTGGCCAGCTGGCGTTTTGTCTGCTTGGAATCTCTTCTCTTTAACCATAACACTCTTACTCCTTTTGGAGAACACCTCTCCACTCTGAGTGCACGTGGTTCCAGTCAGGCTGACTGTGGTGACTATAATAGTTGATGCCAGTGATAGGGTACAAGATCCAGGCCTGGGCAAGGAGGACACAATATTTCTTGGCTCCTGGGATTGATGCAGATTTGGCTGCATGACCTGAGTCAGGCCAATTAGAATCCATCCTAGACTTTCTGGAGCTGTCAGGAAAGAGGTGCACTTTTTCAACAATGGGATTGCTGAATTCATAGGATCTACAGATGAATGAAGCTGACGGTAGCCATTTTAACTGCTACTCATAGGAGATATACTAAGAAATGAATCCAACAGGAAGGAAGAAGAGTTGAGAGGAGAAGAGAGACAAACACCTGAAATGCGTGAACACTTGGATCCTGCTCTGTCAAAGCTAGTAATGCATTGAATATCCAAATATGTGGGCCTTAATTTTTGTTTTTGCTTAAACTAATATGAAATTGTGTTACTGTCCCTCCCAAATAAAATTGCCTCATGAATACACCTAACTCAAATAGTGGTAGCAATAAGTAACTAATTTATAATAGTAACAGAAAAATGTGCTAATTAGGTAGAAATTGTAAAACAAAGAAATTTATGCTTATCAGGGCTGGGTATGGTGGCCCATGCCTGTAACCGCAGCACTTTGGGAGGCTGAGGCAGGAGGATTGCTTGAGCCCAGGAGTTCAAGACTAGCCTGAACCTCATCTCTACAAAAGAATACAAAACTTAGCCGGGTGTGGTGGTGTGCACTAGTCCCAACTACTCGGGAAGCTGAGGTAGGAGGATCGCCTGAGCCTAGGAAGTTGAGGCTGCAGTGAGATACAACCGTGCCACTGCATTCTAGCCTGGGCAACAGAGTAAGATCTCATCTCAAAAAAAAAAAAAAAAAAATGCACATCAAAAAGCACGAGAAGCAGAATATATTTTTATTAGGTTATTTCAAAATTTAGGTAGGATTATAGAATTTTAGTCCTGTAGAGATTAATTCTTTCAACCTTCTAATTTTAAATTTATAGGTAAGAGAACTGAGGTCCAGAAGGAAGCATCTAAAATATTTAATAAAGCTTATTGATAAATGCTTCCATAGGATTATAATAATGGAAATAAGTAATGACCTGCTGAAGGAGCTTAAAAAATTCAAATTTCTCAAGGCCCAATAGTGAAACCATGAGCTTCAAGTCAGTGACAAGTTAAAAAAAAAAGAAAGCAACCGAATCAATGCCATTTTTCATCCAATTTAATCCAATCAAAAGAACCACAGGAATGAAATAGAATGAATCTAATTTAGAAATACTTTATTCCTTTTCCTTAAGTGTGACTTCACCCTTCTTTCAACCAAGAAATGTAGACAAAATCTACGAACAGATATGCACCTAAAAATATCAGCCAGTTTGTTCAGTATTAAAATATTTCTTTGAACTGAAAGACAGGAGCAGCCTCTTCAGGAAAATCCCTCTGGGGTCCTATAAAAGTTTCATGCATTCTAAAGATTGGCGACCAGTGTAGCCTGTTCTTTGGGCTTGTTGTTCAGTGGAAAGAACATTTTCTTTGATACTTTAAGTTTGAAGAATCGGTGTATATTTTAATGCCACATATGTGAAGATACTTTTCAAATTTACTTAGAAATTTAGGCAGGAGTATAACTTTTTTGGGAGAGTGAGATGAAAGAAGATTCTTTTTAAAACAGAAAATGCAGTCAACAATCAAGAATAGAAGTTCTTCAGATAAAATATTCACTAGAACCTGGGAAATTTGATTGTAAATCTCCCTGTTGTCTTAATAACTAATACCTGTTTTAGCTGTGTTGGAAGGAGTGGCGATAGATCCTTCCACAATGAAAATAAAGCAGGATTTGCCTATTTTGTAAATAGAACGTTTATATATTTAATTTTCTTCAGTTGAGATTTACTTGTATATGTTTCTCTGTAAACTTGGGGATATTGACTTATTTTGTGAACACTGCTCATTACAGACCAGTCCATCTCGACTTGACACTAGTCTATACCTAAATTACTCCCAATTATTTTAGAGTTAAATTTATGTGACTGAAAGTCATGTGGTACGAACAAACAAGAGTAAAGGATTGTTACTGGACTGATGAGATAATTTGCTTTTTAAAAAAGTTGAATTATAAACTGTGGGCACTAGAAATTATATTATTTAGGTGGCTTTAATTGCATGAAATTCTGAACAACTGTTTTTGAGGGACAGATATTTATTTAAATTTTTAACATGCATTTTCCACTCTGTCTTTATATTTCCATGATTGTCTTTATTCAGTAGTACATGTTTTGCAAACTCTTTCCTTAGTGCAGGGATTGCAAAAACTGTCATGAATTAAATATGTCATCTATGAAGTATACCTAATCTATAAGCCAACATCATGTAATGCAGCTTAATCTTGATTTTCTTTGACAGTTGTAATAAAAATTGTTTTTTATTTTAAAAAATATTAATTTAATTTGTTTATTCTTCAAAGGAATAACAAACACCTGACTGAAATGAACCTTTGGTTAAAATTATGGATTGGCATCATCTTACCTTTAATTTCTAAGCAACTATCAGTATTTTCATGTTACCAAAGTCTATCAAGTCATTAGGAAAAATGACCAAACCCATTGTTTGGCATCATGGAGACCAAACAGCTGGCTGACTTAGATAAAGATTCCAGTCTTCTGTAAACTGACCATGTGACACACTGGAGTCACAAGAGAGGATTTGGAGATACTGAATTTGTCTTTAAACATTACACTTGGGAAAAATAAAAACTAAATCATCTACATTTTGAAATACGTTTTTAATTTATTTCAGTCTTTCATTCATTTATAATCATGAATTTGAATAGTGGAATTATGGGTTGGGTTTTTTTATGGGCAGCTTTGAAAGGTTTTAAAAGAGAAAAGGAAACTATCAGCCCTATCTCTGAAAAACAAGAAAACACAATGGAAATAGTTTACATCATATGGAGATAATACATAAATAGTAAAAGGACTGTGCTATTATAAGTCTAAAACACAGGGCATGCTTCCTACTCTTTATCTTAAGATACAGACTCCTTTGATGGAGAGTATACATAATGAAAATAAAGCTGAGCTAATTGTTAGCTTTAATTACTAAAGGTAACAGGATACAGTAAACAGGGTCTCCTGAAAAAATGAGGCTATTAAGTGTCTTTGAAATAACCATGTAAAACTTAAAAACAGAAAAAAGAAAACAGCAAAGAGTATGAATATTACTTGGAAGGAAATACAAAGAGACTTTGAATGAAAAGGACTGAAGTCACTCATATTCATGTAGAAAATTTCAGAATTAGCAGCCATGTTGGTACATAGAGCTCCTGTAAATGTTTGCCAAATAACTGAGCATTTTCTGTGTCTTTAAAAAGTCATTAATGTTTTCTCAGTTTATCGCATGTAATTATACAGAAACTGTGATTCAAAAGAGCTATTACTAATAAGCCCTGAGACTACAACATGAAAAAAATACAAATAGGAACAAGTATGACTATTTATACAATAAGAGTGCTGGCAGTATTTCCTTTGTTCAAAGAGTTAGAGAAGGAATAAGATAAATGAAGATCCTTAGAAGTGATGTGGAAGTGAACCTTTTTTTTTTTTTTTTTTTTTTTTTTTTTTTTTGAGGCAGAGTCTTGCTCTGTCGCCCTGGCTGGAGTGCAGTGGTGAGATCTCGGTTCACTGCAAGCTCCGCCTCCTGGGTTCAGGCCATTCTCCTGCCTCAGCCTCCCTAGTAGCTGGGACTACAGGTGCCCGCCACCATGCCTGGCTAAATGTTTTGTATTTTTAATAGAGACGGGGTTTCACCGTGTTAGCCAGGATGGTCTCTCTCTCCTGACCTCGTGATCCGCCCGCCTCGGCCTCCCGAAGTGCTGGGATTACAGGCGAGAGCCACCGCACCCGGCCGGAAGTGAACATATTGAAGGGAGCTCAAATATTAACATTTTGCTTACTAGAAGGAATCCCTGGGCTAAAGCAGATCTTTACTGCTGCTGTAAGTCTCCATTGGTCCCTTGTGTACAGCCCTTGTTAAATGACTTGCTTCACGTCATATCCCTTCTTAAAAAAGTGCAAGGCTGGGAGTGGTGGCTCACGCCTGTAATCCCAGCACTTTGGGAGGCTGAGGCGGGTGGATCATCTGAGGTGAGGAGTTCAAGGCTAGCCTGGTCAACATGATGTAACCCCGTCTCTACTAAAAATACAAAAGTTAGCCGGGCATGGTCACACGCACCTGTAATTTTAGCTACTCGGAGGCTGAGACAGGAGAATCACTTGAACCCAGGAGGTGGAGGTTGCAGTGAGGCAAGATTGTGCCACTGCACTCTAGCCTGGGTGACAAAACTAGACTCCGTCTCAAAAATAAAAAATAAAAAAAAATAAAAAATAAAAAAACTAGGGATGAATAGGGTCAAAATGCAAATACTCTTTTACTTTTGTGTGATGAAATTATTCTCAAACATTTTTCTATGTGCATGCAAACATGTCAGCGCTGAGGCTAGGGTACTGTGAATGAGGACTCCAGGGTATAAAATTTAAGAAGGCACTGAGAGGTAGTGCCTTACTCTTTGTGCCCCAGGCACCTCTAGTCCTGGTCCTAAACGTACGCAAATATACATACACATATTTATACAAATTATATAGAATATATTTAAAATCAAAATGAGATCACACTGTGCATGTGATCCGTAACTTAACTGAGTCACTCCACAATCCATGACAAGCAACCTGCCTTGAGACAATACATACATCAATGTCACTCTTTTTTTCCCTTTCCTTTTTTTCCCACTCAGTCTTTTTGTTTGTTTTTTGAGACGGATTCTCTCTCTGTCACGCAGGCTGGAGTGCAGTGGCCTGATCTCGGCTCACTGCAACTTCTGCCTTCCGGGTTCAAGCAATTCTCCCTCCCAAGTAGCTGGGATTACAGGTGCCCACCACCATGCCCAGCTAATTTTTGTATTTTTAGTAGAGACGGGGTTTCACTATGTTGGCCAGGCTGGTCTCGAACTCCTGACCTCAGGTAATCTGCCCTTCTCAGCCTCCCAAAGGGCTGGGATTGCAAGCGTGAGTCACAGCACCCAGCCTCCCCATTCAGTCTTGATATTTAATTTTTGGTTATATGAAACCATAGCTTTGCACATATTTTAAAATTCTATCCTCAGTGAACACCACGATGGAAGAGTTGTATAAGGCAAAATATGAGAGAACGAAGGCAGAACTTCCACGCCCTTGCCAAGTGCACCACTTTCAGGCACCTTCGTAAATTTAACTATCCAGAAGCTACTTATTCTTCCAAATAGTTGCATGATACAATGTAATATGAATGTATTATCATTTATTAAATTCTCCCTCTGTTGATGGGCACTTATATCATTTCCAGTTTTGTGAGTACTGCTAATAATGCTGCCATCTTGTACATATATTTATGTATACTTGTGTATTTCAGAAGAGATTGTTGTACATTCAACAAATATTCACATTTTAAAAGTAAATAGATACTGACAACTGTCTCTCCAACTGTAGCACTGTCAAATCAAACTTTCTGAGAGGATGAAAATGTTTTCTATCTGTGTTGTTCCATATGGTAGCCACTAGCCACATGTGGCTGTTGAGCGTTTCAAATGTTGCTAGTGAGACTGAGGAATTGAATTTTAATTTTACTTCATTTCAAATCTGCATTTGCAGTCACCTTTTTTGGCTGATAGCCATTGGTTAGGACCTTTATAAAAATATTGAATAATAGCTATGAATAGGCAGATTTTTTTTTTTTCTGAATTTTAATCAAAACACTTTGAGGGTCTCACCATATGTGTGACATTTCTTGTTGGTTACTGATACATTCTTTTTGTCAAAGTAACAGACACAGCTAGTGGGCTAACCCAACAGCCGTTCTGTGGCCTTCCACTGTAGATGATGGAAAGCTAGATACTTACTTCCTCCATTAAAGGGCAGTCTACCCACTTCTTATGGGGGAGAGAGATTGTGAAGCCTCTTAAGGGATAGGTATCAGAGCCTGTGTGAGTGGAGACCTCGTTGGTATTCTTCGTTCCCAACCTCCAGTCTTGATTCCTAGAGCTACGGCAACCCTTCTGATTGTAAGCAACCAATATGTGAGAATGAAGAGCAGACAGCTAAGCATGGTGAGAACACAAAGCTAGAATGAGCCTGAGTCCTGGGTTATATTTTTGGCTCACTGACCCAGTTCTGAGACTGTCTGCTTCCGAAATTCTTGTAAAATAAACACAAAATGTTTTTACAGCTTAAACCACTACTCATAGTTTTCTGTTTCTTTCCACCAGAAGCATTTTTTTTTTTTTCGAGACAAGGTCTTGCTCCACTGTCAAAGCTGGAATGCAGCGGCGTGGTGGCGTGATCACGGCTCACTGCAGCCTCTATCTCCCAGGCTCAAGCAATCCTCCCACCTCAACCTCCTGAGTAGCTGGGACTACAGGTGCGCACACCACAACCACAGCTAGCTATTTTTTTTATTTTTTTATTTTTAGTAGAGATGGAGTTTCACCATGTTGCCTATACTGGTCTCAAACTCCTGAGCTCAAGCAATCCTCCTCCTTGGTCTCCCAAAGTGCTGGGATTATAGTCATGAGCTGCCAGAAACCTTCTTAACTGGTACAAGTTAAGAAAACTTTTTTTTTTTTTTTCCTATTCCTAGCTTTATGAGTATTTTTAAAACCGGAAATGAGTGTTATGATCAACCAAATGTCTTTCTGAAAATGACTTTCAAATAACAGTAAATACTTAAATTGTGCTTAATGTATGGAAGGCACTGTTCTAAAAAATTTTCATTTATGAACTAATGTAATCTTTATAGCACCTCTATAGGGTACATATTACTCTTTTCCATATTTTACAAATGAGGAAACTAAGACACAGAGAGGTTAGTTCAATTGCCCAAGGTCACACAGTTAGTAAGTGACAAAACCAGGATTTGAACCCAAACAGTTTGGTTCTAGAATCCTGGATCTTACTGTATCTCTAGTATTGAAAATGACCCATGGACCACAATATGTATTTCTCAGTTCTATCATAATTTTATTTTTATTTGTCTTTATTATTTGGTCAAATTAATGGCAAGTGAGTATGAATTAAGTATTTTTTACTGTAAAAAGAAAGCACTGGTAAAATTCATTTGATCAAGCTTCAAAGCAAACCTTGGCTATTCTTACTCATTAATTTTCTTAGTTTGACTCCACAAATTCATTTCTTAGCCTTCTTTTTTTCTTTCTGAGACTTAAAAGAACAATATCCCTTTTTTATTCCTACTAAAGCTAGAATTGTAATGGATGAATTAAGGTAATTTTCCACATTTCTTTGACTTGTCTTGATTTTGGCCACATTTTCTGCTTTTTCCTTCCTTCCTTCTTTGATGAAGGACAGTGATGCTTTTGTTCTGTCATCTAAGAAAGCAACATAGAAGCAAACAAAAAAGAAAATGAGAATTTACTGCGCCCACCCACTCCTGGGTTTTTATGAGTCATCTTTTTTGTCCTATCCAGATAGTGCATAACTCAACAAATACGGACAAGGTCTTAAAATCCTGTTGGCACTTCCTAAATAATAAATGGCAATAACAGAGCAACTTGGCAAAAGCAGTTATATAAGTAAAATGTAAACCTAGATTATCTACAATTCATGGTATAATGGGAATTGCTTTTCTGCTTTCTAGAAGTTGGCAATAGAAAATTATGTTGATACTTTATAATCTTTCAAGGCATTTGTTCTATTTTTCTTCTTTCATATTCTTTAGGTATTGATTGGCATCTGGCAATGCCTTTGGAAATACAATACATTCAAAATAACTAAACAGGAGTTTGTGCAAAAAATAATTGTTAGTGGCCTGACTACAGTCTAACTATCACTGTAGGCTTGTTCTATTTACTACCACCTGGGAAGACATGGAATTTCTGTGTGTGTATACAAATATAGTGCTATTTAATTCATAGATTTATCATAACCATCATCATCATCACTACCTTTATCATTATCAGTGTGATAATGGTAATATCACAAATTACCGTAACAATAATTTTCATGATTATAGGAGGTTCTTGCATATCTACCATTTGTTATAATTCATTTTCTAGTGATTAAAAAAAATCATTGCTAGGTGTGTAATTAAATGTCAGTGAATCTATATAATTAATCTGTATTCTGTAATAAACACTACGATCTCAACCTCACATAAATCCATGAATTAAGAACTATATCTTTGGCAAATATATATGAGAAAGGGTGTATAAATATTTTCTATAATGTAAATGTGAAGTTTATTTTAGCGAAGCCAGTCAGAAGGGCAGAAAAATAAAAATGATGCAGGCAGAAGGATTGATAATATTCACAGGGACAGAGGCAGGAGTATTTATAATGTTCACAGTCACAGAAGAAAATACAGGGCAAGATGGACCATGAAAATGAAAACATCAGAATAGAGTGAGGAGAAATTCAATAAAGACAAGAAGATTTAGAGACTTGAAAGGGAAGCTTTTAACTATTTATTGCTTTGCTATAGAAAGCAGTGGAACCAAATAAAGAATAAAATAAAAATAAGGAGGTTGGAGGAGGAGATATTCTAAGGAATTTAGATAAGGAATTTGAGTCTATTGGGAATGCGAGTGTTTGGAAATATACATACATCTCTCCGTTCAATTTCACGCTTGCAGGAGCACAGATGAGAAACTAAAAATAAAAAGAAAGGCAAGACCTTTAGTGGGGTTTCTCAGGGCATTACCTCATGAATACTGTTTTGAAGGAAGACCGCCTTCCATGCTCTTTAGCTTTTATTTTACTTTACTCCATAATGGAATTTAGATAAATTCCCTGTGTAACATCTTCATAGACACAAATTTTAGAAAAGTCCACTATTCCCCCTTCTCTATAGCATAGCTTCGTGGTGGACTATTGTCATGCACAGCCTTCTGTGTGAGGATGTCTTAACTCAACTCCCAAGAAGTTCTGGGTTCAAATCCTTCTTCTTCAAGCTACTACCAGTGTCACTGAGAAATCCTATAGGCTTCAGTTTCTTTACCTGTAAAATTGGGGAAACAACTGTACTTAACGCATAGGTTGTTGTGAGATATCAGATAAGCATAATTCATGGAACAGTGAATGTTCAACAGCCGATATTATTTCTTTAATATGAACAGTCTTATAACCATCAATATAGTCTTTACTTACCTGTTATTAATACTTTGCTTAATGGCTTAGTATTGTACTGACAGAAAGCTCACTCTGCCTAAGCAAGTGTTAAATTTATTCTGGGCATGATGAGGACTTTTACCTGGTTTTATTGATTTAGAAAGATAAAGAAATTTAGTGCCTATATATGATAATGTAAAAATTACTATGTATCAGAGAAAAAGGCATATTAAAAGAAACCTATTTTTAAGAAATGAATAGAAACCAATCAATGTGACCTTGAGACTTTAGCAAGATGAAGTTTGAGATACCACGTGGTCATGAAGATGGAGGATGCAGTGAGGCAGGGCAGGCTGGGGTGGTGAATATGCCTCTGGGACTTTTCTTGGCCTAACTTGATCCTGCTCTAATTGAAAACAGGAGCATAATCAAGAAAATGGCTCTTGTGATTAAAAAAACGTTTAATATGTATTTATTAATATACATATATGACCACATATTTACATAAATATTAAATACTTATAAAATAGTAAATGTATATACAAGTTGATTAATTATTTTAATGGAAAAACTCATGAAATCACTATCTGGACAAAGAAACAGAACAGTGCCAGCACTCCAGAGACTGTTCATGTGTCCTCAACAGCAATTCCTTTTCCTGCCTTAAACTTAAATACTATTGTGACATCTATAGTAATCACTTCTTTAATAGTTTTTCATAAAGAAAGTTATGTGATAAATGTTAATTCTAAACTTTAAAAACTTATTATGTAGTGTGATCCTGATTTGTGCGTAAGAACAGAAGTGTGCTAAATTGTGGGTGTCAATTTTAATTTGTGACTGAATGTCTTTACCTACCTGGGTTTTGCCTAATGCTATGTTAATAGACAACTTTTTTCTATACTGAGACCAGATTTGTTTATATTAGGTTTGTTTAACTATGATTTGAGGTCATTTATGATCTCTCAGATTTCCACTACTCCCAATCGAATGGAAATTGATTTTAGGACTTCTGAGTACTTATCAGGACTTCTGAGTACTTATCAGGTACCATACTGTAGTTGGCAGTCTGATAAATATTTTTGCATAGTATATTATTTTAAATCCCTTTACTTTCAACCTTTCTGTATTTTGTATATGTTGGAAACAGAATATTGCTATTTTTAGTAGTATTTTAAAATATTTCTCTTAATAATTTTTTCTGTTTTAATTAGAAGATTTTGTACATTTATGTTTAATGTAATTGCCACTATCCTTAGGTTTAAAGCTGCCATTTTAATATTTAGTTTATTCTTGTCTCACCTTGTTTATATATATTTTTTCTTTTTTTTTCTTTTCAGAAATGAGGGCTTACTGTGTTGCCCAGGCTGGTCTTGAACTCCTGGGCACAAGTGATTCACTTGCCTCAGCTTCCCAGAGTGTTGGGATAACATACAGGTGGGAGCTACTGTGCCCAGTCTGTTCATGTTCTTTTTCCTCTTGTTTCTTTTCTTTATGATCTATTCCATCATTAGCTTGATGGCTATATACTCTTTTACTATCCTTTTATTTGCTGATTAATCTAGAAATTTAAAAATGTAGACTTTATTCTGATTCTATTTAAACAATATTTAAAAATATTTATTATTTAGTGCAGTCTGCTTACAGTGATTTTTCTTTTTTGGTTTGTCTGAAAATGTCTTTTTTTTTCATTTTTAAAGTACATGTTGCTGGTTATAGGTTGACAGCTATCAGTATTTGAATGATATTCTGTTGCCTTGTAGATTCCATTGTTGCAGTTGCTATTTCAAAGTCAATTTGTCTTTTTATTTCTCTGGCTGCTTTTAAGATTTTCTCCTCGTCTTTGAATTTCAGTGGTTTTATTGTTGTGTACCTTTAGGGTTGTCCTTTTTATTTGTTTTTCTTGGAATATTTTAGAGTTCTTCAATCTTTATGTGTTTGGTCAATTTTGGAAATTCTCAATCATTTTATCTTTAAATATTGCTTCTACTCTATTTTCTTTCTTCTCTCTAGGACTTCAATAACAAGAATTAGAGCTTCTCATGGTATTGTCTATGTCTCTTAAATTATTTGCTTGATTCTCCATCGTTTTATGTCTCTCCTTCATCTGGATATTTTCTTCTGACTTATGTTCTAGTTAGCTTTCTAATTTTCTTATCAACTGTGTAATCTCCATTAAGGTGATATTTTTCAGTTCCAGATTTTCATTTACTTTTGTAGTTTCCAGCTCTCTGCCAAAGTGTCCAATCCTGTATCTTACTTCCTTGAACATTAGGCTGATTCTCCTGAACTCTGTTTTTATCATCTATTGTTTCTTTGGATTTGTGGGCATGTCATCTTGGCTACTGATACATCTGGTTATTTATGAGTACATGCTAGCCATTGATTTGAAAATTGTAAAAACAATTTGAAGTCTAAGATGCTATCTTCTCTCAGAGAGGATTAACCTTGGTTACTGGCAAGTGGCCAGAAGCAGTAGAGATAAAGGATCGAGATAAAGGATCACATTAATTCCACTTCAGAGATGATTTGAAGTTAGGCTTTTGTTTCTGTGAAGAGTGGTCTACTTCTCATTTACTCCCTTTGGCCAGAGCCTTGGGGTTAAATGGAGATAATGATACCACCAATTTCATAGGGCAATAAACATTCATGTAAAGCACTTAAGCACAGTGCTTGTATACAGTCTATGCTTAAAACTGTTAGTTAATATTGTTAAGAATCAATAGAGGAAGGTTGGGGTTATGATTCTACTACGAATTTACTTAATTATTCAGGGTAAGTTGTGGACCTTCTCTAAGCCTCAGTTCCTTCATTTGCAAAATGAGAAAGTTAGATGAAATGACTTCTAAAGTCCCTTTAAGCTCTAAAATTTTATCACCATGCAAGTCTTAAAGAGAATTGCAGACTCATTCTGCCTTCTTCTCAACCCAATCCATCAGGAATATTTGTTACAAAAATATGTTATCGGGAAAAATATAACTTTCCTGGTAATTTATAGGGCTATATGCAGGGCAGTTTGGGTTGATAGCTTAGTGGAGTTATCACTCCACTAAGAGTGATTGTTCTTCAGATCATTAAATTATTAAAACAATCACACACTGATATGGCTGCTGTGCTTCTAGTGTTTCGTTTGAAAGACATTCATTAACAGAGGTAGAAAGACCAAGAGATATCTGTGAAAGTTTAAGGCCATGTTTCTCCCTAGTGTGGATTAACGTTGTCTTTCACAACTGCCATACTTTGTTTAGTAATGAAAAAGTGGAAATCTTACTTTAAAAAGATAATTTTTTAAATATTAGACTTCTTTTTGCTTTCAAAGCTAAAGTGATGCATAACTTTAATTATAAGAGAATTTCAAAATCGTTCTTTAATTCTACCTTATCTTCCTGTCTACAGATTCATAATCTACAGGTTCTTCATGTGTAGTCTCTACTAGTTCAGAATCAAATATGTCAATTCTATTGTACTATTTAGAGCATTACATGGCAGTGACATCAAATTAGCATATATATTATTTTCTTCACTTTGACTATGTTTAAAATGTCGCTAAGATTTTCTTTGTCTTAGCTATATTAAGGAAAAATATAGCCAAAGAACGTTAGTTACCAAATCCTTAATACCTGTTGCTTGTTTTTAATTTTTTAACAGAAATATTGACAATATACTCTGAGTCAGAACATAAAGATGTTATCCAAAATTCTCTTAGTAGTATATACAGCTTTCCAGACTACGTATCTCCAAGAAAAATCTTGGATTACTTTAAACATATAATTCAAGAATCTGAAAAATGTTCTTACCTTAAACAATTTAAACAAATGCGATTTTGTGAGTTTTTTGGTGGATATCGTCTCAGTGTACTCAAGGACAATCTCACTTTCTCATCCATCTCCTTGTGATAAAATGACAGGCATTTCAAGAGATAAGAGGCAGGCTGCTGCCCACTCAAAAGCATCATTCCACCCATGAGGCAGAGCGCCCAAATTAAGGATCATAGCAATTACACACAAGCAACAGCATGGAAAAGAAGCCAGTGCTGCAGAGGTGATCTGGATCCAGGAAGAAAGGGAAGATACCTTCAATCAAAAAGTAAGTCTGTCATTTCTAACATGTGGTCTTGCCTGTCTTTTCTGCAGAATTTTAAATGCTACTACAGTTTCTTCAACTTCTTTCCTCCTCCAAGGCTGAATCATCACTAATGTTTACTAAAGAAAGTGTGTTCTATTCCTTGGTCTTAAGAAAGATGACTGAGTTTTTTCTCAGCCTCAAAGAAAAAGAGAATTATCAGAGTGGAGAGACTACATGGCTTAAATTATTTTTTGGAAATGAAGTTTCATCTTGAGGTCTTGCTCTTCAATTTCTGGCTCATTAATCTTGGTCAATTTTTTAATCTCTCTCTATTACAGTTTCCTAATCTGTAAAACAGAAATAATAATAAAACCTTTAAATCCTTGATAATTGTTAGAGATTAATGTAATTATTGTTTTAAATGAATTTATGCTGAAGTAGTCCTTCTACCTTTATACCCAATGACTTTCTGGTACACAATACCTGTCTGGTAAGTAAAAGACAACAACATCAATATTGGCCAGCATTACTGCTGGACCTAGGACTGAGCCAGGTGTTTTGGAAAGTGAAAACATGGTCCTGACCTTAGCTACCTTAAAATTTAGTTATGTACATGAAAAAGATACAGTAGCAAAATTGCATTCAGTTGTGAAAATGCATTGAATTGTATACTTAAGATATGTGTAATTTTTATGCCTATTGTTAATCAACAAAAAGAACAGAAAAGTAGATAATTTTATGGCAGTTGTATAATGTATGGTGTAAAAACCTAAATACATTTATATCCTAGTTGAAAATATAGTTAGAATTAATAACTTCCCTTTTTTGGAGCCACCACATTTATAATAATGTAGAAATCATCATAAAGCACCACATAACATGGCTACCTTTCTAGAATTGAGATTGGTTCCTAAACTGGATGAAAATCTATGTCCTATTTATAGGACAACTAAAATAATTCTCTCGTTCTGTGTTTCCATACTAGAGCTTTCCCAGAAAGTTCGAGGAAATAAGTCTTACAAAGGAGTTTGCTAAATTAACCTGTAACCCACCGAAAGCAAGAGAGGGTTCTCCCTCTAACTCTAGCAGAAAAGACTTGGGGCAGAATACTTGATGCTTCTCTTACATATGCCTATCTCTGAACTCTGAAGCAATCACTGAGCCTATGGGGAGAGAACATGCTCACTGTCTGGCTTATAATATGATGGGGAGTGAGGGTACTGTGACCGATAGCTCCCAGGATAGCACATTTTGGAGAAGTTTGGTTCTTTGAAGGATGTGAATCTGGGCAGACAACTCATAACTGTTTGCATAGTAAGTGAAGAAGTTTGAATATTCTTCTGTGGAGTTTCTTGATCAAAATGTCAAAGTAGAGACGGGGGGCTGATTTAAAGATAATTGCTACAATTTAGGTAGGATCAATGAGCACAATAGCTATGGAGAAGAAGGGATGTGATAAGGAGAGACCTCATATTAGGATGTAGCATCTACAGAAATGATTGACTCATTGTCTGCAGAGGACCTAGAACTAGAGCAAGATATCCATGGTGGCTCCCAGATATCCAGTTTGGGTGACCAAAGGATGGTGGTGACATTCCTTTTGAAAGGGAGATGGGAAGAGAAGTAGGTTAAGGTCGAAGAGAAGACAATGAGCTCTGTTTGGGACATGTTGAGTTGTAGGAAATAATAATGAGTTGGAAAAACATAAGTCAAATCATATCGTAAAGTTTTCTTAAAAATGAAATTCTTTCAACAAATCCAGGAATTACATAATTGAAACTTCTACAGAAGGAAAAGAAGGAAGGAAAAAAATAGTTCAGTAACGATTTATTTCTTGCAAAGCAAGTTCATTGTGCACTTTACTTTATTTGGGTAACTGAAGGAGCTTTGACCTTCCATTTAGAATAACTGTTCCACTGCATTTTATGATTACTGAGAATATTTGTTTAAAGAATAACATTTTTCCTATTCAAAAATAATTCATACCTGTTAGCGACAATTTTAAAAAGATAAAACAATGTATCATGTACAATAATAAATAGATTTGGCATGGTCTGTCTTCCCTAAAATGTTTTTAGTTATTACAAATCACATTTGTTATTATAGAGAAGAGTCTAACAATACAGAAAAAGAGTTGATATCACTTAAATCTCACTACCTTGATTTAGACACTGTTGGCATTTGACTGTTTTTGTGCATTGCTTTATGTACACACGCACACGCAAACACAGATACTAATGTATTTAAATGTAATCATGTCATATATATTCTTTTTTTTAACCATGAACAGTCCTGTTTATTGTTTACTTGTGATTTTTCCTTGTGTCTCTCCTTTTCTTTATTCCTTTATTCTCTGTCCTAAACAACATATATTAATGATACATCTATATGCAATCTATCCACATATATTTAGTATATTATATATAATATAAATTATTTAGTACATTATATATAATATATAATATTTTATATCTGTATATATAAATATACATATAAAAACAGAGGGACTGGGCACAGTGGCTCATGTCTATAATCCCAGCACCTTGGGAGGCTGGAGCAGGAGGATCACTTGAGCCTAGGAGTTTAAGACCAGCCTGGGCAACATGGTGAGACCCTGTTTCTACAAAAATAAAAAGTATTCTAGGTATGGTGACACCTGTACTTCTAGCCACTCAGGAGGCTGACAGCAGGAGGACCACCTGAGCCCAAGGAGTTGGAAACTGGAGTGAACTATGATTGTACCACTGCAATCCACAGCCTGAGTAAAGTAACAGAGAGACACCTTGTCTCTAAAAGAAAAAAAAGGGAGACTTGGTCATGATTTTAAAGACTAACATTATATTATATGTATTTTTCTGCATCTGGCTCTTCACCCTTAACTACACATTGCGAAAATCCCCCCCCCAAGTCAGTAGCTTTAGGTATCAGGTAAGAGCATCTCATCTACTTCAATGTAACTCTCCTAAGAGCAGGAACAATGGCATATTTGTTTTCTGTAGCACCTAATATTGCAGCAGGTATAGCACGTACTTCAGAATGAATATGTTGCTATTGTCAATAATTTGAAGTCAGGCTATTGAGAATGAAAATATTTGGGCTGGGCAATTTGTTACAGTTCATTTATGCAAATCACTAAGTGACATAACCCCATGAAGTTGATAATAGTATTATTATTATTCTCATTTCACACACTAAGAGGATGAGGTACATAGACAATACATAACTCTCCCAAGAGTACAAAACCTGTGCATTGAAAGACAGCACGTTCAAGTCTCACCAACTCCAACCAAATGTGTTATCCCTTGTATTTTGTGAACTAAATAGCAACCATGATAAAATCAACATGTCCAATATGTATAAGAGAGTAATTCGATCCTGAAGACTCACACTATGATTTCTGCCTGGAGCTTTGCATGCAACTCTCATGGACACATTTTTCCTCTTGCTCCTTAGAGTCTTTTATGGTGTGTAGTAGACATGGATTTTCACATTCCATTTACAGAGGAGAAGAATAAAAACACAATGAGGTTATTTTATCAAATGACATACAAAAAGTCAGTAAGGGGAAGAGACAAAGAAACCAGTTCTATTAATCCCCAGGCTAGATTTCTGCCTCCAACAGAACCTGAATTCCGGAAAACCTCATTGAGCTTACGTTTTATTATAAAAGCGAATCTCAGCACTTGATTAATTTATGGCTTTAAGCAGAAGGAAGGGAGGAACTGTGGTGCTTCGGTTGGAGCTGGTGCATAGCTGGGGACGCAGAGCCAAGCTGTGGTTCACCTGAGCTGGTGTGCTGCACAGATGGTCTGCATCAGAATCTCCAGGAGCGTGTGCAGAAAAGAAAGAGCCTGGGTCCACCCATGGAATCAGAATTGGGGAATAGAGCCTGGAATTTAAGGGATGGACTCTATGGGCTATACTTTTTTAAGAGAGGGGAATCTCCTTATGTTGCCCAGGTTGGACTTGAACTCCTGGGCTCAAGTGATTCTTCTGCTTCAGTCCCCCGAGTAGTGGGGATTACAGGTGTGAGACCCTGCACCCGGCTTCTGTGGGGTATACTTTTAATAATACCAGGAAACTTTATGCAAGCCAACATTTGAGAACAACTGTTTTGCCCTTCGAAGGCACCTCTTGGGCATCTTGGCTTAGCGGGAAAGGCTACCACTTACTGTGGGCTCTTGGGGAAGTCAGTTGAATTCCCCAAATCTCAGTTTCCACATCCATAAAACAGGGATAATAGCACTTAGGAACACATAGGGCTATTATAAGAATTACAAGTCATGTATGTAAAGATTGTGGCACCCAGTAGTTAACTATAATTGGTATTAAACTCACATTAACCATAGGAGAGGAGGCTTATGAGGATATTTCAGAAACTATGAATCTGATGAACTTTGCATGACTCTCAGTGTGGAAAGAATCTCGAAGGAAAAAAGTTAGGAATCCAGTGATGCACAGCGACTAAATCCAAGTAAAGGTCAAGGTTTTAACACGCTACACAAAGCGGCATCACTCCCTCCTGACATTCTTTTGGAGCAGATGGATGGGTAACATAATGGAAAGCAGACCCAGGCAGAGGCATGGCACGGAGACGGCCGGTTGTGAAATACATTCAGATGGGGTGGTACTGTTTAGATAATGGTGGTAAAACTATGTTGAGTCAGGTGCCAAATGGTGAGGCACCGAAGCCAAGACAAACTGACAAACTGGAAAACAGCAGCACCAATACAGACCTCTAGGGAAAAGATCAGGATATACCAAATGAGAGAAAAACAGGATCCTTCATAAATGATAGCTTTGTAAATGCATGTGATAGAAAACGTTACATGTTTTCTCAAAAAACGGAAGCAAACAAAAATGGAAAATTAGGGCCAATTCCGATGAGCAACATGGGACATTTGCTATCAGGGAAGCTTCTTAGATCTAACTATGGGTACACCACAATCTGTCTGAGCTTTAGAGACCTCAACTGTGATATGAAAACCTAATTGTCTCTTCAGGCCTGTTTCAGTGGGAAAATCCCCTGGTTCTATAATAACACAATAAAATGCTGGCTTTAGTCTAATTTAGTCTAAGTCCCATCTGAATTGGGAATTTTAACAAGATAGCATTTCGATTAGTATGCTTTCTATGTTGTGCCTCTTGTTTTATGTTACATTATGCATTGTTTTTCATATAAAACAAAGCTAATAGTGGGAGGAGAGTAGCATTACCATTTACTGAGTGCTTAGCTAGGGCAGGGCACTTAGCTGAATTCATTTCAGATGTTATTTAGACCTCACAAGAATCTTAGAAGATAAGTACAATGATGATGTCCATTTTACTTATGAGAAAATTGAGGAGCACGTTCAAAACCAAGCTGCTAAGGCTCAGAGGAGGTACTGAACCCAAGTCTCAGTCTATGCACAAGTTACCACATTGAGAAAGAGGAGGGACTGCTCCCTGTTGTTAGATGAGTTTAGAAGGGAAGTTCCTTATTCCTCTGAGAACCAGAGGACCCCGCTTGTCTTAGATTCTGTTTTACATCCACTCCTGTATGTGCTCCACTTTCTATTCCTGGAATCATCCCCTTGGAGACCCAAAGGCTGACATTGCAGCAATGAAATGAGCCATCTGTCACTGCATATTTTGGCCACAAAGCTTTAATTGGAATCCAGAAGGAGGAAAAAAGACGTGACAGGGATTTTGCCGGGTGAAGTCCGGGGCAAAGGTCTGAATGACACCATTGATGAGTGACAGCCCCTTCCTTCCCACAGGGCTTCTGCACACCGAGTTCCCCGAGTTGATTGTGACGATCCTGGAAATATTATCAGAAAATGGTTCCCTCGCTGTCGTACTGCTTCATTTTTGTTATCTGGGACCAAAGATAATGTACCTAATGACAGAGAGTAAAAAAGAAACAAAACATTTTAAAAGATGTTAGAGACTATTTTCAGTCTGTAGCCAAGACTGCATGCAGTACTTAGAAATGGTTTTTATTTTAAAAAATTGATAAAGTATGCTTGTATTTACATTCCCAAGATTTATTTCTGAAGCAAAGTTTTCTGCTTCAAGTTCCCCCATTTTTAAAAAAGTATGGAAAGTCACAAGGTTTGCATTTAAATTTAGAGAGCCAAGATAGGTCAACATTTTTTGTTTTTTGGACAGGGTCTCAGTCTGTTACTTACACTGGAGTGCAGTGGTGCCATCATAGCTCACTGCAGCTTCGACCTCTCAGGCTCAAGTGAACTTCCCACCTCAGCCTCCCAAGTAGCTGTGACTATAGGCACATACAACCACACCTGGCAACACTTTAAAAAAACAATTGAATGCAATGAATAAGGAAGAAGACTTCCTTTTACTTGAACAAATATATCAATTATTCATCAAAATTAAAAATTCATATTCAATAGTGAGAAAAAAATAATTTTTTGACATTGGCCTCTGAGATGGGTTTGAGTCTACAGGACCCAGGGGCTGTACATACCAGGAAATTGGGTGGGAACAACTTTTGTTCCAGTCACACGGAAAAGGCACCTCAAAATTCTTATTTCCAACTTCTCAGCTTTCAACAATATGGTCCATGTATAAACCTGGGCTTATCTTAACTTTGAAAGTTTTGGCATATGGGGTGATACATAGGCATTGAATTGGGACTATCTGCCCAGAACATCTCAACACCATGATCATCCACATTCCTGGGCAAATACTTCCCAAAGCACTTTAACACTTGCTGGTACCTTTTTACCAACCTGTGAAGGTGCATAATCTAAGAGAGATAATATCGACCCAAACATAAGGGATATACAAGTGATTTTAAATAAGCCGTTAGTAAAATAATAAATTGTATATCCTTAAAGTCATGGTTAAATGGAAGAAGAATATACACTAAAATGGGAGGGCGGCAAACAAGGGGAATTCATGAGCTACAAGTTTGCCAGGGAAGAAGCAGTTATCCCTGGGGCATAGGGCAGGTTTCCTTGACAGGCAGTGTGATGCTGAGAGGGGGAAACTCCGGTGACTGGACCTCCTCACAGGTTGCTTACAGAGTGGCCAGTAGCAGTCCAGACCTGGTTGGGGAAGAACCACTGTAGTTAATCCTGGAGAAGCCTGTGGTTGATAGAAGGTAGAGCTGTGCTAAGGGCTCACTAACTGGGGAGCAGGTCAGGAGAGGGAGAGCAAGATGGGTCAAGGCTAATTGCAAGACGTTGGCTGTGAACGGACGGGTAGATATCCAGGGGCTGTCAAATTAAAGGTGTGGGGTCAGCAGGACAATTATGGCCTCAAATTTTTTGTAGAACAAGGTGGGATTATTTTAGAATATTTTATAAAATTGTGTATTAAGAAAAATTGGTTACTAAAGTATTATTGGTACCTTCTTCGGAGGATGCCAATTTGTTTCTTTAAGATAGTTCTTTGAGAAAGAATGAATAAGATTAACTATTTGATAACATAACAGGGTCACTATAGTCAATAATAACTTAATCGTATATTTTAAAATAACTTAGGGTGTAGTTGGATTGTTTGTTACTCAAAAGATAAGTACTTGAGGGGATGCATACCCCATTCTCCATGATGTATTTATTTCACATCAATTATCAAAACATCTCGTGTACTCCATAAAAATACACACTTACTATGTACCCACAAAATTAAAAATAAATAAATAAATAAAAGTTGGGGGGACAAACACAAAATAAAATAAAAGATACTTCTTTGGTGTGCGCACAGTAGACCAATTCAGTCTAACTTTTAAACTTTCACGTGCAGAGATCTAAACATCATTCTCAGTATTATTTCTAACTGCTTCTGACTGTTAAAACTTACAGATAAAGGTACTTACAACACCTTTATCTTTCGAGGATACAGCAAAATGATTTTTTACTTTTGTTTTTATTTTTTTGAGAGGGCGTTTTGCTCTGTCGCCCAGACTGAAGTGCAGTGGCGCGATCTTGGCTCACTGCAACCTCCGCCTCCTGGGTTCATGTGATTCTCCTGCCTCAGCCTCCTGAGTAGCCTCCTGAGTAACTGAGATTATAGGCGCCCGCCACCACACCCAGCTAATTTTTGTATTAATTCTACTTGCTAGGTGTGTGGGCAGAATTCTAAATGGTCCTCCACGATTCCATGTCCTGTAATTCCCAAATGTCCTGTAATTCCCAAAACCTGTGTTATATGGCACAGTTAACTTTCTAAGAGGGAGATTATCCAGGTAGGCCTAATCTAAACACATCAGCCCTTAAAAGCATAGAGCTTTCTCCTGTTGGTGGCAGAAGAGGGAGGCAGAGAGATATGAAACACAAGAAGGGTTTCACAAGATGTTGTTGGCGTGAAGATGGAGGAGGCGCTATGATGAGGAACGCCGGTGATGGTCTCCAGAAGCTGAGAATGGCCTTTGGCTGATAGCTTGCAAGGGAATGGAAACCTCAGTTCTACTGTAACGAGGAACTGGATTCTGCCAATAACCTGAATGTGTGAATGCGCTTGGGAACAGATTGTTTCCTATATCCTCCAGATAGAGCTCAGCCAGCTGACACTTGGACTTCGGGGATATGAGACTCCAAGCAGAGAAACCAACCAAGACCACCCGACTTTGACCTACAGAAATGTGAGATAATTAGTCGACATTGCCGTAAGCTGCTAAGTTTGAGAAAATTTGTCACACAACAATAGATAAAGATGTTATCTCTTGTGTCTAGGCAAATGGAACTCCTGGCTGAGTTCTGAAGTAAATAAACCCCATCTAAATTTTCATTCTAAATTTCCATGATCTTGTGGCTTTATATTTTATCCTACTTGTTTATTTACATACATTCTAGTTTCTTGGGCACAGGAATGTCATGTGGCCTTGGTGTGATACTTAGAGAAAAATGCATGGTGGGCTGTTAAGATTGGGGTGTTGCTGATGGGGGAAAAAAGGCCCTTCACTCTAACATCAGGGAAATTTTCAAAATATTACTGGGAATGAAGCATTAGTTGCTACCGCAGTTTGACAAATGTTAGGGAGAGTGTGTGCTGCTCACATATTCCTGAGGGAGCTGCCATTTGGAAGAGTCTCAGTGTTAAGCACAGACAAAGCAGACTAAATCTGGAAGGCATCCCAGCCTACTTTCAGAACTGGGACTATGAAGTACCTCTTGAGCAAACCTTTTAAAAACTTGATCTACAATAGAAAAATTACCTGCTTTATGATTTCTCTTCTTTCTCTCCTAGTCGTAGGTGTGAAAAGAGGCAAAAGCCTGATAAACGAATAGGTTAATGTCACCCTTACATTTGCTTGGAAGGGCATCACCTCCATCGACTACATCTAACAGAGTGGCCAGAAGCAGTGCAGACCCGGCTGGGAAAGCACCACTGCATTTAGTCCGGGAGAAGCCTGTGGGTGATAGAAGGTGGAGCTATGCTAAGGGCTCAGTACTGGGGAACAGGTCAGGAGAGGGAGTACAAGATGGGTCAAGGCTAATTTCAAGGCATTGGCTGTGAATGAAGGAGAGGATATCCAGGGGCTGTCATGACTGCCAGTCCCTGCTCCTTTCTCATTAAAAAATAATTTTCTGCCAGGTATAGTGGCTCACATCTGTAATCCTTGCACTTTAGGAGGCCAAGGCTGGAGGATTGCTTGAGCCCAGGAGTTTGAGACCAGCCTAGGCAACATAGAGAGACCCTATCTCTACAAAAAAGAAAAACCTAGCAAGGCATGGTGGCTCACACCTGTAGTCCTGGCTGCTAGGGAGGCTTAGGTGGGAGGATCGCTTGAGCCCAGGAGTTGGAGGCTGCAGTGAGCTATGATTGTACCACTGTACTCCAGCCTAGGTGACAGGGTAAGATTTTGTCTCAAAAAAAAAAAAAAAAAAAAAAGGATTTTCTCATCTCTAAGAAGAGGAAAATTGTTGTAAAATTTAAGTGGAAATTCATTGAATTCTTTAGCACTGTGCCTGGGGGAGCAGGTCAGGAGTAAGGGTGCAGGATGAGTCAAGGCTAATTTCAAGACATTGGCTGTGAATGAAGGAGGGGTTATCCAGCGGCTGTCACAAGTTGAAAGAGCTCCACGGAGCCGCTTCTTGATATTATTTTTACTTCTGCTTCTCTGGAAAAGTCAGAGTTGTGTGCCTGGAGCACACTGTTAATTCCTGATATGACTTTTGCATCATAACATCCAATTCTTTCTGCTTCCAGTTAGCAATGGCTGAGCTCTACAACAAGAGTTACAGGACGCTCTGAAGCTGGAGGTTCTTAACGTAGTTCAAATGTGTCGAGTGCTTTCAAATACAGCTCGACTTTAAGGGCAATGTTAAGAAATGATCCAAATAAATTTGTGACGATCCATGTGTATGATCATACATGTGGAAATGCTTATCTAGTTGAGAGTCATTCTCGAGTTCATTTTACCTGCTCTGTCTCCTTCCATTACCAGAATAGTAAATAAATAATAATACAGGGTGAAGTGGAGTAGTACAGAGCCCTATAGCAGGATCTTGTAGATAACTAATATTTATATCAGATTTTATAGTTCATAAATTATTGGGGCCGGATGCAGTGACTCATGCCTGTAATCCTAACACTTTGGGAGGCCAAGGCAGGCAGATTATCTGAGGTCGAGAGTTCGAGATCAGCCCGGCCAATATGGTGAAACCTCGTCTCTACTAAAAACACAAAAAGTTAGCCAGGCATGGTGGTGGGTGCCTGTAATTCCAATTACTTGGGAGGCTGAGGCAGGAGAATCGCTTGAACCCAGGAGTCAGAGGTCACAGTGAGCCACTGTACTGCGGCCTGGGTGTGACAGGGCGAGACTCGGTCTCAAAAATAAATATATCAAATAAAAAAATAAAAAAATTGTTAGAACAGTCATTGTAGGTTATAATACAGCATCATTATTACTATCACATGTATGATGACGTTAAGATTTAGAAAGACAGAGTGACTTGCCTAAAGTTATTCTTTAAGTTCCTACGGAACATTTTCTCTCTAAATATTCTTATGAATGACAACTTACTTCCAGGGAATCATTGATACACTCAATCAGGAAAAAGTGGATTAGTTTGGGCCGGGAGCGGTGGCTCACGCCTGTAATCCCAGCATTTTGGGTGGCCAAGGCGGGCAGATCACAAGGTCAGGAGAGAGAGACCACAGTGAAACCCCATCTTTACTAAAAATACAAAAAACTAGCTGGGTGCAGTAGTGGGTATCTGTAGTCCCCGCTACTCAGGAGGCTGAGGCAGGATAATGGCATGAACCTGCGAGGCGGAGCTTGCAGTGAGCAGAGATTGCGACACTGCACTCCAGCCTGAGCAACAGAGTGAGACTCCATCTCAAAAAAAAAAAAAAAAAAAAGAAAGAAAAAGAAAAAGAAAAAGTGGATTAGTTCTTTTATGCCACCAAGAGATCGAGTTAGAGATTAATACTATGTAATACAATGATTTATAGCAATAGGAATTTGTTATCAAGACAGGCAAATTAAGAAATCAAAGCCATAAACAAACCTTCAGTGTGTTTTGTAGGCAAGAATATAATTGAGAAATGAGGTGACATTGTATTCGCACTATTTAGAAAGGAGATCAGACCAGGTCACAGTTTTCTTAGGCAGCTCTAGTTCTCCCTTACTCATTCATGACATGAATCTTTAGAGAAAAGAGAGACACATTTTGAAGTTTACTTTTATTTCCAATTGTATGTCTGTGGCCATGGACAAGCTTCTTGCCTGTAGAATCAAAGAACTGAAAAAGTTCTGGAGTCATATTCGCTGAGATGCCCATCTATAACATTTCTGTAATTTGGAAGTTTTGAAGTTACTTCCAGGCAAATATATCTCTTCATTCATTTTCCTTTCCCTGTTCACACTGAAGCCAGATGGAATCTTGGTGGCAAAACCACTAAGGACAATGCTATAATCACTGCAGGGGTTGGGATAAGGCTGAAAAAAGTCACAAACTGACTCCCTGGAGAGTGTGCCTAAGAGGAGGGACAGTCTTATCCCTTTTCCTTGGTGATACTTTTAGCAATTACAGATTGGTTGTGTGTTTAAGATTTTTATGTTGGAAATTACAGATTGGTTATATGTTCAAGATTTTTATGTCATCCCTTCCCCAACAATTACTGAACTGTCACTTTTCCGCCAATAGATATCTTCTAAGTTGCTACACAGACACTGGTGTTTTTTTGTGGTTCCTGAGCACAGGGTCTTGAGTAGTTGCCTGTGATTTGCCACTGGTTTGTCTTGCATCAACATACACATTTTGGACCCAATGCGGTGGCTCACGCCTATAATCCTAGCACTTTGGGAGGCTGAGGCAGGCAAATCGCTTGATTGTAGGAGCTAGAAACCAGCCTGGGCAACATAGAGAAACCCTGTCTCTAGAAAAAAATACAAAAATTCACCGGGTGTGGAGGTGCACACCTGTAGTCTTAGCTACTTGGGAGGCTGAGACAGGAGGATTTCTTGAGCCCAGGAGGTCGAGGCTGCAGTGAGCTGTGATCACACCACTGTGCTCCAGTCTGGGTGACAAAGTGAGACCCTGTCTCAAACAAACAAAGAAGTGCACATTTTGATATCTGTGATAATGATAGTTCTACACATTTAACTCTGGCACAATTTAGAATGATGCGGCTGAAACATTGTCAGCAGGCTTTCTGCCTTGAGACATTGAGAATTGGATAATCTGACACAGTCAATGAAATTGAAAGGAAGCTGTTACTTTTGAATACTTATGAAAAGCATAAATATTCGAGGTAAGTGTGGAAGGTACCATGAATCAGATAAATCCAATTGCTTCCTTTTTTCAGAGTTGGGAGGGGTAGGGAATAATCCCAGAATATTCTGATGAATATAATAAATGATACACAGAGACAGTTGCGGGTGGGGGGAAATGAGCTGGGATACATGCAAATGTCCTTCAGAAAATGGCAAGAGGAGCTGCACTCTCAGTCGACATTCTGTCCCTGGGTCTCTCCTCCTCAATCTCTTGTATATTCTTGTTACTAGCGACCTGAGTTAGTAAGAGATTTTGGTTCTTATCTTGTGAATACAAGAAGAAATGTACCATGTACCAGGTACTGTTCTGGGACTGACAAGGACCAATGCACTGCTTGACGAGTGCCAAATATCTGTCAGGAGGACTGAACGAGGCAGGGACCAGAGGCCAGGACTCTTTCTCAAGTGGCCAAAGGCCAGGGAGCTGCCTCAGTCACCTACCCAGATCAGTGTGGGTGTAACAGAATGTCAAAAGGGATTTTCCCTGTTGTGCTAATGGGGAGTTAAAGGCACCATGCGCCTCACATTCTACGTTTGGAGTGACACCAGCCAGTGAGCCAGTCACCTTTCCCCACAGTGTAGTGAGAGGTGCCAGTGCTGAGAATACTGTCACCTTCCAAGACAAGGAAGGTGTCTAAGATAATTGCCAAGAAAGTCTGCGGGGCGGGGGTGGGTGACTCTTTCACACAGAGTCAGAAACAAAGGATCTCATCCTCTTTGAAAGTCATGACCCATTGGAGCTGCTGAGTGCTCGTTACTGCTGGGACACGGAGATATAAACGAAGCAGGTCAGCAAAGAGGCAGGCTGAGGGGGCAGGTGGCCCAGATGCAGCCAGGCTCCCACCCTGAGGAGTGGCAAGGATGCGAGAGTGGCATGGACACCCTAGGATGGGGGGAGGTTACTTTCTGGAAGAGTTCCCTGCACAAAGAGGCTGCAGGGCTGGTGCCCGGTGGCAGGAGCTAAGAGCGGGTGAGTGGTCTGGCCAGAACCCACACTACGCAGGTCCAGAAGCCTTCTGGGGGAAGGTTGACCCTACAAATAACCCCATGTGTTCTCCTGGAGACCTGTGCATGAGCCCTTGACACAAAAACAGCAACAAAGTCATGTCTCTAGGTCACAGTAACAGAGCAATAGTAATGACAACGAGAACCCCACCTTGCCAGCTGAGTAAGGAGGCATTGGCCTGTCTCTTCTTTCTCCTCACTGCCCTGACACTGGAGGGGCCAACACCTGGGAGAGGAAAGAGGGGAGCCCTGTGAGGGCAGATCAACACCTACCTCCTCCCTAGGACCCTCCCTCTGTCTCCACCGCACACGTGCACATACAGTGAGTTTGCCTGAGCCAAGGACAGGAAAGGAAAAAATGCTTGAATCCAGCAACATTGAAATTTTTAAAACAAATAGTACCATGTCTTAAACACTCATTAGACGGTTTTAATAACAAAAAAATAGCTGAAAATGTTCTCAAGAAGTTGATCAGCAAGGAGGAAGGGAGAAGATCCACAGAAATATTTGGAGGCAGCTATTTTTTGGACAAAATAGGATGTCTTCTGTTTACACCCACAATGAATAGCGGCTCCTCAGTAAATAGAACGGAGCGGGCTCAGGAGTGTAATGAATACTGTGCAACGGGCAATGTGAGTGCGACCCAGAAGGGAGGGAGAGAAGGAAAACAAAGAGAGGAAATAGACGAGGGAGGGGCAAGCACAGCCCTTCATCTGCTTCTGCCGAGTGGAGGGCTTGTTGAAGCTGCGGTAATGGGGACTGCCCTACACGGTGCCCATGTCGCTGGGGCATTCTTTATTCTACTGCACTGTGTCTAATCTTTGAATAACAAGCAAAACCGATGGCTGTCCCTCTTCATGATTGTCATTTAAGTGTCTTCCTCTGGATCAAACATGCATAGCTCCTTTCATCACCAAAATCTTTAATCATTTTTATTCCCCTTTCTTTGTTCTCTAAAATGTAGTCCCTTTGGCTTTTTTCGAGTAATTTAGCAGGAATCATTTTCTAAGTCTTTTGTTACTCTTCATGCATATAAGTAATCATTTGATTTTATGCCTCAAATGTTAGAAATGGTGGTTAAATCAATACTACCTCACACATTTGCAAGAGAAAAGAATTTTTTTGAATAAATTTCCCCAGGCACACAAATAGATGAACTGTTGGATAGATTATTCCTCGGGTTTCTAGAAAACATAATAGGAATAGATTATTTCCACCAAAACAGTTTATTTCTTGCCATTC
This sequence comes from Theropithecus gelada, assembly GCF_003255815.1. NCBI lineage: Eukaryota > Metazoa > Chordata > Mammalia > Primates > Cercopithecidae > Theropithecus > Theropithecus gelada. Next base: position 119,820,737 of record NC_037679.1, on the reverse strand, counting down.
TTTACACTGTTTATGCCAAAAAAGTCAGGCAACGTCTGCAGTCATTTGGATAAAATGCTGCCCCGAGATTGTCTGCTTTTTGATGAAAACAACCACAACAACAACAACAACAACAACAACACATTTTCTGTTTTCTTGATCAAGGATATTTCATCTGCCTTCACCATTTCCAATCTGGCTGAATGTAGTCATCAGTTGCCAAAACAAGATACCTTGAAATTGATAATTCTCTTGGAATCCGGCATAGATGGTTGCTGCCTCCACAGTTTGAAGTTCTACAAATACAACATCTTTAATGCTGGAAGGAACTTTCTGGAAGAAGATAAATTTTACTCCCACGTGATTTTGATTTTATAGGAGACTATAACTTCTGGAGTTCCTAATAAAGAATAAGAAAAGGACTGTTTTTAGTACATGCTTTTAGAAGAAACAATTCAACATATTCTGCCAACATGAACTCTTAAAAGACTGTGCAGGTGTCTCGTAAATATCCAAAGGTTAGCCTATGTCAGGAACACATTTATTGCTTTGATACTATTAATAATATAGACATTTACTATCTGGTATGACTCCATAGTACAGCTTACATCAGGCACATTTAGATCATAGGATATAAGAAAAGCTCACTTTTGGATACTCATGGGGAAACAAAGCAATGAGATCTATTCTTGGCTGAGGATTAGTGACTATAAAAATCAGAGGTTTTTCTTTTTTTTCCTGGTTTATAGTTTTCTTAAATGAAATGACAAAGGTCAATATTCAGAGAAATATATATATATATTTTCTGATATTGAAATTTTATTTCAAATATATATATTCAGATATATATATTCAGATATATCTGAATATATATACTCATATATGTATATATATTTGAATATCACGATGCATTAAGACTATTGTCTTCTAGGTTTTTTTTCCGCAAACTTTTTTTTTATACATTACTTAGGGTTGCTAAATGACAACTTAATTATTCAGTGATTTTTTTCCTCTTCTTTACTTTGGGTATGCTAAAAAAATGTTTATACACCCTGCGAACGGGCAAATTCTGCAGGTGAGGGCTGTGAGAGCAGCCCCACCTCAGTGCCAGACTTCTCTGCTCATGTGCCCACTAAAGAAACTTCAACAAACTGTGCAGCTTTTCAGTCATTTTTAAGTTGACTTCTAGAAGTATTTCAATCACCAGTTCAAATAAATTTACTTATTTGTATTACTAGGATGTAGAAAATGTTGAACATCTTATTAAATGACATAAGATGAAGATTGACTGTCATTGGATAAATATTTTACAATATGGTTTAAGTGCATTTTAACTACCTTATGAAATGCAGCACGCTGAGGTGTTACAACAAAGAAGTCATGCAAGATTTGTAGCCTGGGGGTTTTCCAAAGTATCTAAAAATTTTGGGTAGTGTAAAGCACTCCCATTAGAATTAAAAGAATGATTGTCACAAATCTGTATTTTTCTAGTTATTTTGAATATAGAAAAATTACAAAATAAGCTCAAATACCTTCCTTCTTAATGCCAAGCTTCACCTTAAGGGATACAGGTGTCAAACAGGGGAAGGTAGGAGCCCCACGTATTTATGAAAGGAGTCTTTTCCCAAACCTATATTTCCCTCATATGCCTTCATTTGGGGTCTTGGAGCCTTTTACATCACAGGAAAATGTGCAGTAGTAAGAATTGACTTGTGTGAGAAGACGGTCCTTACAGCCGTAAAGGGGAAGCGGGACTGTGGAGAGGTGGTCTCATTCTCAGGCAACTCAGTTTTTAGAAAGCATATTTGGAAGTTGAAGATCTGGAAACCGAATGCCTTAAAACTGTTTGTGTATGCAAACCCCTGTGCATCTGCAAAGCCCAATGAAGGACCACCTTTCTGGGCAATATTTTTCCTGATCTCTCACATATGAGTACAATTTTACAAGGCATCAGGAGAATGAGTCTTGACCTATGCCCAGTCCTTGGTCTCCTTGTTGTAGCCGGGTTGACTCTTAATAGAACAGGTGGATCATGACAACTTCATGATTCAATGCTATGCTGGAAAATGCCTCACAACTGGCTCTTACGGGGAGGAGGAGGAAGAAACTCAGATGTATAGTGTTTGCCCATTTCTGTGGTGTAAATACTCCTGCTATGGCCTATTTTAAGCCATGAAGTGAAGTTATCTGGCTTGCAAAATTCTTGAAATTCACAAGTGGCTTTCAGGCTCTCACAGATTGGTATGAGCCAGCTCCAGCACATCACTGAATCTTCATTCATTTACAATCAGATCAGGGTCAGTTGGAGATGGAACATTTTGCAGGACCCCTGGATTTTTCAGTATGTATATTTACATACTTTTCAAAACCTAGCACCGCTCTTCAGGTTTCCACCTGACCCATTGATCACAGGTTTAAATAAATTTATTTATTTTTGTTACTAGGAAGTAGAAACCTCAGTCCATCTGTCCCATTATCTGGCCTTATACCTAGAATGATGACTAACTTGTCCTTCCTTCCTAACAGTCCTAACTGTGGTTTTCCTCCAAGTATGTGCAAACCAGGTACTGCTTCTGGAATAAAAATCATGCAATTGAACAAATGTCTATTTTCAACATATCTTGTAAAACATAGGTGTCAAGTTGGCTTATCTGTTTTATTTATTATGTCTGCATTGTAGTTTTACTTTTGAGGGGAAGTACTTATAAAATGCTATTTGAACTTAATGATACTATTACATCGAATGGGTCATATCCTCTGGATTTGGGCCCCTTCAGAAGTAGACCCTGAGATAAGAATTTGAGTACAAGAACATAAGTGGGAGTTGAACAATGAGAACACATGGACACGGGAGAGGAACATCACACACTGGGGCCTGTCAGGGCATGGGGGACTAGGGGGACTAGGGGAGGGATAGCATTTTGATGGGTGCAGCACACCACCATGGTGCGTGTACACCTATGTAAGAAACCTGCATGTTCTGCACATGTATCCCAGAACTTGAAGTATAATAATAATAATAAAAGAAATCAAGTTAAAATAATATACAAAAAAAGAATTTGAGGCCGGGCGTTGTGGCTCACACCTGTAATCCCAGCACTTTGAGAGGTCAAGGCAGGTGGATCATGAGGTCAAGAGATCGAGACCATTCTGGCCAACATAGTAAAACCTCATCTCTACTAAAAATACAAAAATTAGCTGGGCATGGTGGCGTGCACCTGTAGTCCCAGCTACTCAGGAGGCTGAGGCAGGAGAATCTCTTGATCCTGGGAGGCAGAGGTTGCAGTGAGCTGAAATTGTGCCACTGCACTCCGGTCTGGTGACAGAGCAAGACTCTGTCTCAAAAAAAAAAAAAAAAAAGGAATTTGAGTACAAGAAATATTTAGGAGGTGTAGCAAGCACCAACAGGGGAGAAGGAGAAGGAAAATTATAGAGGCAAGGGAAGGCAGCCAATGAAAAAAGCCAGCTGCCATAGTAAGTGACTGGGGCTTACTCTTATGAGGAAACTGTAGAAAACAGTGCAAACACATTTCTCAGAATCACCCTGCCAGGAGGCGAGGGAGCTGGGGCATTTATACATGAACCCCTGACAGGCATTGATTGAGGGCTGCTTTTGAAGGTTGCCCATTCCCTGCCATTTGCCTTTCTCTCTTCCTTCCTTCCTTCCTTTCTTTCTTTCTTTCTTTCTTTCTTTCTTTCTTTCTTTCTTTCTTTCTTTCTTTCTTTCTTTCTTTCTCTCTCTCTCTTTCTTTCTTTCTTTCTTTCTTTGTTTCTTTCCTTCTTTCTTTCTTTCTTTCTTTCTTTCTTTCTTTCTTTCTTTCTCTCTCTCTCTCTCTCTCTCTTTCTTTCTCTCTTTCTCTCTTTCTTTCTTGATGGCGTCTTGCTCTGTCACTTAGGCTGCAGTGCAATGGCACTGTCATAGCTCACTGCAGCCTCAAACTCCTGGGTGATCAAGCAACCCTCAGTCACGCAAGTAGCTGGAACCACAAGTGCGCACAACCAAGCCTGGATGATTTTTTATTTTTTGTAGAGATGATGTCTCACTATGTTGCCCAGGCTGGTGTCCAACTCCTATGCTCAAGCGACTCTCCCACCTCGGCCTCCCAAAGTGCTGGGATTGCAGGTGTGAACCACTACACCCAGCTCCATTTCCATTTTGTTAGGTACATGGTGAGATTGGTCTTCAGTTCTGGGAAAAGTCCTCAGGCTGGAGATGGAAATACTGGCAGCTGGAAGAGGCTCAAGCACATCGAAAGCCAGAAAGTAAAGGTGGGGGGCTGACAATGTCTCCGGTGTTTCAAAACCTAACAACAAATATGGCAGTGCTTTATTTATATTCCTATTTTGTCTAGAAACTCCAGTTTCTCATACATGTAGATGGCACCGAAAAAGAGCTTAATCTTAATCACATTCTGTCTTGATCAGGGCTTCTTACAGTAGGTGAGTGTCAGAATCTCATAGAAAAATGGCTCCAGACACAACTCAGAGACCCTACTTATTCTAAACTGCACCAAAATTCAAGTCATTGCTTTAGAAGGTGATTCCTAAATACTGGTTCAAGCAGAGGTAAGGCGAGAGTTCATTATGAAACAATCATCTGGGGATTTTGTATTAAAAATAGATCCAGGCTGGGCACAGTGGCTCAGGCCTGTAATCTCAGCATTTTGGGAGGCGAACGCGGGAGGATCGCTTGAGCCCAGGACTTCAAGACTAGCCTGGGAAACACAGTGAGACCCCTGCCTCTACAAAAATTTTAAAAATTAGTCGAATATGATGGTGAACGCCTGTAGTCCCAGCTACCTGGGAGACTGAGGTGGGAGAATTGCTTGAGCCTAGGAGGTTGGGGCTGCAGTCAGTCGAGACCTTGCCACTGCACTCCAGCCTGGGCAAGAGAGTGAGACCCTGCCTAAAAAATAAAAAATTTTTTAAAAAAAGAAAAGGATCCCAGGATGCCCTCCAGACCTCATTCTCTGTAGGTGTGGCTTCAGGTAGATTGTCTGTTGAAAGCTGTCCCTGTGATAATGATGCCTAGTCTGGTGTGGGAACAAACAGTAAGCAGAGTTGGAGCCGACCTGTGAGTGTGCACCTAATCTGCATTCACATTCTAAAGAGGAAAGCTTTTCCCTTTTTCAGTGACGCAATTGACAAATATTTTGCCTCCTTCTCTCTGCTATCCTCTAACATGCCCTCCCAGATTCTCTGTAAAAAAAATTTCTTTTATGCAGAATATTTCTTTAAAGACTAAATTAAAATTTTTATAATGTAATCATATAACTAAACAATTAGAGCAACTCTTCTGGGAAGTCTTCCCTGACTTTTCATTCCTCTGGCCCCCACAGGAAGTAGAGAGATCTTCCTCATGGCATTTGCCACTTGTCCAGAAATAATATGTCACGTGTTGGTGGCTCCCGAAAGATGGCGGCCCTCACCAGGTACAGACCTAGTTTTATTCATCTTTGCACCCCCATTCTTGAAGACAGTGCCTGCCTGGTTATAAATACTTATCAAAAACCATATCGTGTACTCTTTGGGAGTATATGAAAGAAACTCAGGAAGATAAACATTCTTTGTGAACTAAACACATCTATGAGTCTTTAAAGAAAAGGAATGTTTATCTAACAAGCTACAAAACAGACTTTCATAACCTTGTGTTTGTACGTAATTCCAAAAGGGATTGGTTCAGTTAGTGTTCCTGCAGCAAAAATATTCAAGCTAGCTATGACCTTGGACCAAGCACTTTTGTGTGTCTGTGTATTTGTAAACATCTTTTTAATTTAAAGTTTTATTTTATTTTTTATTTTTGAGACAGGATCTCACTCCGTCACCCAAACTGGAGTATGGTGGCGTGATCATGGCTCACTGCAGTCTTAACTTCCTGGGCTCAAGCAATCCTCCCACCTGACCCTCCTGAGTAGCTTAGCTGGGACCACAGGTGCAGGCCACCACACCTGGATTTTTAAATCTTATTTATTTATTTATTTATTTATTTATTTATTTAGAGGCAGAGTCTCACTCTGTCCCAGGCTGGAGTGTAGTGGCATGATCTCCGCTCACTGCAACCTCTGCCTCCCAAGTTCAAACAATTCTCCTGCCTCAGCCTCCTCGGTAGCTGAGATTACAGACACCTGCCACCATGCCTTGTGCCACAGCGCCTGGCTTTGTTGTTTTGTTTTCTACATCAGAGAATGAATATGGGCCTTTTTAGGGCATTGCAGACTATGATGATCAAGGATTAGCAAAGAGACGATACATTTGACCATAAATTTCTTTTTAAAAAATTCCCCTTAAGAGTGTATAAGACAGAAATTTCTTAACTCAAAATAATTTTTTGGGGGAAAGATTACATTATCTGTTAAAATGTACTCAAGGAAAGAAAGTACAAAAATAAGAAAGAGGTTAATTAAAAGAGTGAAATAATTAACATTTTCATTTTAACAACTTGTATAAAATTATGTGAAAAGTAAGATATTCGTCGGATAACCTAGGAAATTCCCTTTGTAAAATGTAACTATGAAATAAGAGTTTCAAGATTGATTCATGGGAATATGTTTCATTATTACGTGGACACACCTTGAACAGTCAAAGCTATGGAAGAAGTTATTGGAAGATTTGATAAACTTTCCTTCCTTAGAGAATCCTAAGACTGGGCTTGAAATCCCTCCACCCAATGGATTCTAAAGGTGATCTGGCTTAGATTACTGGGGCCCTTAAGTTTTCTTTCAGTTCCAAGAATCTGTGATAAAGGCTGTAGATTTCAAGTTGGATTAGAATACGTTTATTTCAAGAATAAATGGTTCTTAATGACAGAGAAAGAAACGTTGTAGTTCTGTGACACAACACATTTCCTTTGGGCCCCTGGACTTCAAATTGACAAGGGTGTATCATATTGAAATCATAGCATACAAATAAAACAGTGAAGATGCTGGAGCCTCTTCTCATGATATTAAAGTTCATCTGTCAGGGGATGCCCAATGGTGAGTAGAATAAAATAGTATTCTCAAATGAATGTTGGATTTCATGTTAGAACAACCCAAATCATTTGGTATTGTTTAATTTTTGCCTGGGAACTTCTTGTGGTAAAAGAAGTTTCTCTCTTCCCTTCCTCTCACCTTTCTTTTTTGCCCTAAAGTTTACTGTGTTAGCTGTTAACTTGGAAATATGTTTATGCTGCTCCTGATAGACACTCATAAAAACATAAGAGAATTGTTGTGTCTTCATATAAAAAGTGTAGTTATCTCACTTTGTATAAAGGGGAAAAGGAGAAGAGTAAGAAGAAAGATGGTATGAAAACCTCAGCTTTTCAAAATAGAGAAAGCTTAAAGTGCTCTTAAAAGTTGTCAGATTTATAGCCTTAAAAGACTTGAAGACTGAGAGCCCCATTTATTCACAGCAGAGGCGCAAGGCCCATCTCTGCTCTCTCGTGACTCATCCTGCTGCACTGGAAGGGTCGCCCACAGATGAGAGGGTAATTTAGTTTCTCGGATTGTTCAATCTTCTTGTTCAGTTTGCTCACAAAGGTACTAATTAGGGGAAATTGTTTTGGTGCTATTTTTCTCATTTGAACATCTGTTCCTTGTGAGCTGGACACAGAGAATCAAAGTCACTTATAGAAGCAACTAGGGAGTCGGAGGGTGGCAGTTCTGAGTCATTGTCTTAATAAGTTCGAGTGTAAACCAGTGGCCAGTGTATGAAAGGAATCCCTCTAAATCCGCGAATTTTCCATGTCCAGGTAAACATACTTCCCCTGCTAAGACTGGAAACCATAGCAGCCAACGCTTTAAAAACCAGTAGCTTTTGTATAAAAGAGTAGCGTGTGTATTTTTACTTTTTTTTTCTTGGAAATATGGTTAATATTTGTGCCCAGCACTGTTCTAAGTGCTTTGTGTTGAATCCCCAAAGCAACCTCAGATCCTATTAAAACATGTGCAAAGTACTCGTTAAGGACATATCTCCAAAGAAGATAGACAAATGGTCCATTAGCACCTGTAAAGATGCTCAATATCACTAGGCACTAAGAAAATGAAACTCAAAACCACAAAGACATACCATTTCAATCCACTAGGTTGGCTATAATTTTTTTAAAAAAAGGCATGGGGGGAACCAGTGTTCACAAGGATGTGGAAAAATTGGAACCCTTGTACGTTACTCGTGGCAATGTTAAAGGGGGCAGTCACTGTGGAAAAGAATTTGATAGTTGGTGCCTCAGAAAGTTAAACATGAAATTACAATAAGACTCAAAAATTCCACTTTTAAGAATATACCCAAAAGAACCAAAAAATAAGTACCCAAATATTTGTACATGAGTGTTCATAGAAGCACTGTTTATGATAGATAAAAGGTGGAAATAACCCAGTGTCCATCCATGGACAATGACTAAGCAGGGTGTGGCATATACATTCAATGGAATATTGCTTAGCTGTAAAATGGAATGGAGCATTGATACATGCTACGATGTTGATGAACTTCAAATACATTGTGCAAAGGACATGACTTTGTTTTCTTTTTTATGGCTGTATAGTATTCCATGGTGTATATTTGCCACATTTTCTTTTTTCTACTGTTGATGGGCACCTAAGTTGATTCCATGGAGACCTCTACCCTTATTTTTAGCACTACTGCTTTCAACAACACTTTCCTGGATAATAAATTAATGAGCTTTCCATGCGTATCAGTACTTTTCCTTTGAGAACCTTGCAATGTGCTTGCATTAAGTGAAAGAAGCCAGACACAAAGATCTGTATGATTTCATTTATGTGAGTTATCCAGAAAAAGTAAATGCATAGAAAAAGAAAGCAAATTGGAGGTTGCCGGTGGCTGGGAGAGACAGGAACAGGGAGTTGCTGCTTATCAGGGTAGGGAATTTCTTTCAAGGTGATAAAAATATTTTGGTACTAGAGAGAGTTTATGGTTGCCCAACATTGCGAATGTACTAAATGCCAGTAAATCATTCCCTTTAAATGGTTATTTATTTTTTATTTTTTATTTTTTTGAGATGGTCTCTTGCTTTGCTGTCCAGGCTGGAGTGCAGTGGTGCGATCTCAGCTCACCGCAAACTCTGCCTCCCGGGTTCACGCCATTCTCCTGCCTCAGCCTCCCGAGTAGCTGGGAATACAGACACCTGCCACCATGGGTGGCTAAGGTTTTTTTTTGTTTTGTTTTGTTTTGTTTTTGTATTTTTAGTAGAGACGGGGTTTCACCATGTTAGCCAGGATGGTCTCAATCTCCTGACCTCGTGATCCACCTGCCTCGGCCTCCCAAAGATAATGGTTAATTTTATGCTATGCAAATTTCACCTCAATAAAATAAAGTGGGCGTAGTCTCAGGCCAACTGAAACAAATTGGTCATCCTGTTGCTTACATGTGAAAAAAATCTGTGAGCAAAATAACTGGCTCTGAGTTATTCCTTGAAACCACTTAACAGGTGACGCCTTTAAAACACTGGAACACAGTAAGTGCCCTATATACATGTTTAGAAAAAATATAAGTGATAGTTTGAGACAGTTTGCAAAAACACCATGCATGTTCTATTAACTGGCCTCTAGCACAGTTTCTGGTGCGTGATACACATTCTCTTAATGTTTATTGAATTGATCTGATCGGGAAATCTCACTCTCTAGAGATATTCTAGGGCAAACTATTTATCCCATCACTTCAAATCTTTGAAGGTTAGTTGATGGATGCCTCAGGGGACAACTAAGTTCAGGTAATATCTGTTACTCCATATACTCTTTCATATAAAACATTAAACTCTCAATGCAATGGAACAGCTGATATGGATGAAAAGCCATGTGTAGCTTTCTATTAGTAATCTTTCATACCCCTGAAACAGTAGTACAATTAATAATTTTTTTCTCTAGACAAGTTCTTAAACTAAGTAAAACCATGTGTAACCTCTAGGAATCTTCTCAACACCAATGGCACAGAAATCCAAAGAAAATAGGAAGACTCTCATGTCAAAATATGACAGGCTTTACTCCAACAAGGCAGTAATAACTTTCCAGATTGAGTGCTTTGTCAAATTACTTGTTTTGATACTCACAGACTCTTAAACTAGGTCAAGATTCATGAACAGGAGCAACAATCATTTGCTAAACATTTAGAGAAAGCATTTTATGGGGAAGAAGCTGTGTTACTAATTTTAGACCTCTACTCTTTTTCTTCTTTTAAATAGTAGATTCAGGGAGTACGTGTGCAGGTTTGTTACGTGGATATATTGCATAATGCTAAGGTTTGGGCTTTTGTTGGACTCGTCACCCAAATAGTGAACATAGTACCAAATAGGTAGTTTTTCAACCCCTATCTTCCTCCTTTTCTCCTCCTTTTTGGAGTACCCAGTGTTGATCATTCCCATCTTTATGTCCTTGTGTACATAATGTTTAACTCTCCTATAAAGGTGAGAAAATGTGATACTTGGTTTTCTGTTTCTGTGTTAATTCCGTTAGGATACTGGCCTCCCTATACACCCATGTTGCTGCAAAGGACATGATTTTGTCCTTTTTTATGGCTGTATACTATTCCATGGTGTATATGTACCATATTTTCTTTATTCAATTCACTGTTGATGGGCACCTAAGTTGATTCTGTGGAGACCTCTACCTTATTTTTAGCACTACTGCATTCAGCAATACATTCCTGGATAATAAATTAATGAGGCTTCCATATGTCTCAATACTTTCCTTTGAGAACCTTGGGATGTGTTTGCATTAAGTGAAACCCATTGTAGTCAAGTAAGTGAGTCAAGTGGTCAAGTAAGTCAAGTCAGTGGTCACTGTTGTACCAAGTTTAAAAGAATAATTGCCGTATTTAGCTTTGTAATGTCCTCATTTTATAAAGTAGATATTTCATGGCTCAAACAGAATCAGTGATAAGGTTATTCATGGCTGAATTTCTACTCATGAACATTTCTGACAGTAAATGCATACTGTCAATTCATAGAAAGAGAATTAAATGGAATTCCAGATTTTAATTACCCTATCCTTCCCTCCAAATCTGTTTCTTAGTCTCTGGTTTTACTTACCTTTGTACATATCAGCATCCAAATACTCAAGGTTGGAACTTGGGAGCCATTGTTGCTTCTTCTTTTTTCTTGGGCATCCTCACACCCACTCCATCAGCAAGTCACATCTTGTCACTCCTCTCCTTGTCCTCTGTCCCATCCTGGTCCCAGCTGCCCACTTCTCTTATCAAGATGCCTGCAACGAACCCTACCCTTTGGCTTGGCCTCCAGCAGCTGTTCTCCGTAAGTCAATCAGCACAATCTTTGCAGAAAGGAAATCGGTCACTGTGGGTCTCTGCTCAAAATCCTTCATTGCCTCTCACACTCTTTCCACCTCAGGACCAATTATGCTGGTCAGTTTCTCCCAGGAAACGCTTCTCTACTGTTTCTATGGCCAGCTCCTTCTCATTCCACCTTGAGGAGTATTCTGTCTAAAGCAGGTCTTCACGCCCAGTACACAAGACAGCCATGATTATCCATCAGGCTTCATTTGTTTCTTTCATAACATTCCCGATTTTATATTTACTTGATTATTGTCTATTTCTTAGCTTTTCTCCCTTTAGAATGAAACTTCCATGGTGACAGGGATTGTGACTTATGGACCATAGTATCTATTTGTGGGTCTGTGAGTAACACTGGTCACTGCTTGGAGGGTGAACTCGTCACTGCTTCTGGGTCCTTTCCACTCCCTCTGCCTCTTCTCTCAATACTCCAGCCCTGAAAACTCTGATGATTCAGTAGGAGCCAGTAAAAATGATAGGCAGGGGTTAAAACACTCTGTTTCATTTACAACAGAGAGAATTTCTTTACACTGTATTTATTTAACGGTTTCCCCCCAAATACATGTGTGTATAGGAGAGGTGGGGATGCAGAAGGGGATGGAAAAGAGTTCACATATTTTCTCTCCCAATTTGTGAGATGTAGAAATGAGAAGGTGAAAATGATTGTAGAAAATATTAAACAAATATTTTGGAGGCAGGTCCAGCTTTTGGAAGCGCAGTATTTTTTCCAGTAATCAATCTGATTGATTGCCATGGACTCATTTTATGTAAAGTGGGCCTAGTAAAGAGATTGGGAAAAAAATATGTTAGTAAAGGCCCTTTATGGTTTCTCATAAAGTTTTTCCCTGAGTAAGCAGGTACGAGAGAAGCCTTTGTCTTCTGATTACATATATAACTAAGCTATGAGAGTTTAAATGTAGCCTTATTTGTTAATATCAAAAGAAATAAGTTGTATATTTGGTGTGGAATCTTCCTGCTTGTGCAATTTTTGTAACATTTACCCTACCACCTGGAAAAAAAGATTGGCCTTCACTTTCTACTAAGAGGCTAATTTTACTTGGGTGGTGTGGACCATCTGTGGATCCATTCACTCACTACTTAGTATATAAATATACCAGGGACCATTGGTGGAGTCAGATGAATTATTATGGACTGGTTTACTCCCTGTCTTCTGCCATGTTAGACCTCTCAACTCCCTAGTAAGAGGGGCTTCCACTTTGTATTTAGTGTGCCAGGTTAGGCATGAGATTTAAACTTAGATCAGTTTAATATTTATTTTCTCTTTCTTGACATACATTCAACCTTTTTATAGCCTATTACTCTCTCATCAGATGTGGTCCATCTCTTCACACTGCAATGGGCCTCATGTGATTAAGTCAGTTTCTTAAACACCTCTTGGTCCGTCAAAAAACTATATTTTAAAAATTGCTTTCCAAAGGAGACCACGTCTGCAGAAAACTTTTGGATGCAACACAGCTGGTTCGCTTCAGGGGACACATTCTCAGAAATGGCCGGATGATTTCTGTGTGGGCTGGTTCCAGGAGAGCCCCAGTGAGGTGCTCCCTAGATCATCAACATTAACAAGCTCCCTTTGCAGGTCAGTCCCCCAGCATGCAGTGATGTTTTACGATGTTTAGGAAGGTCAGAGGACTGCCAAAAATCATTAAATGCTTACTGATCTCTACTTTCTGGTTCCTTAGTCATTTCCTCAGACATCTGTGGTCTGCTTACTTCCTTTACCACCTTTTTTGAGTGTATCATGTGGATGCTTTTTGACTTTTTATCATACATGATGGGTCAAAACTGCTCACCATAACACAAAATAAACAGTAGCAAGAACAGCCACAGCCAAGTGAACAAATGTGTTTTAGAACTCACGCAACTCAGGAAAATGAGGTAGTTTTTTTTTTGGCAGAATCCCTTTGCAATATGATGCACTAATACTCTTAGCTGGGAATAAATGTAAGGTAGAGTGTGTGGAAGATACCACCTAAAGCATGGTGTGGAGCGTGGGGGAGCCATATATATATGTATATGTATAATGTAATATATGTAACTGTATATGTATATACATGTATGTGTAGCCATATATATGTATGTATGCATATAATATAATGTATATGTATTGTGTATGGGTGCTTTATATAGATAAACAAACATACATATATATACACACATATACGTTAGTTTATAAAGAAAAATATTTCAGAGACTTACAGACATTTGAGTTAGCACTGTGTGCAGCGTTATCAAATAGGGTCTGTATGTATTCCCTTAGATATGCGTTTCCAGAAAAAGCTTAAGTGAATGCCCCCAGCAGATTATCATTACGTTTAGACACTACACTTAGAGTTTCATTTCATTCTGTAATAAGATGAGTTGATGATGGTGTTATTTCAATTTACAACTGAGAAAATCAAAATCTGCATGCATTGTCAAAGGAATTGCACTAGCATCTGCTGCCTCTCAGTATTCAGAGAATGCTCAGGTATTGCGATGGTGAAACAATTGTTTACAATCTTAAATTACTTTGCCATGTCGTTAGTCACAAATCATCCATAGGCTGCCTTCTTTATGTCATGCGCTTACTTTTAATTAAGGAAGCAGAACCAGCAAAGGCTATTGCTGTTATTATTCATGGTGCATTGTTGGCTAAGGCTTCCACAATAACTGTGTAACACAATATCACACATTGTAAATATTTATGAACTGTGCTACAAAGAAATTGAGATTTTAAAAATATTAACAAATATTTCATAAGAAAAAATCTATTGTATAAAAGATCACCGTGTCAGATAATCTGTTATAATTATTAAGTGAATGAACTTGTTAACAATGAATTGGCTATAAAATGTCATAAAATGTAGCAGATTAGACTACTTTTTTGGAGTCTTGCCAGACTTTTTTTTTTTTTTAATGAGTTAATATATTGCTTTTAGCAAAGAACTCCTGAAGGCAGAAAAGAAATTAGAACTGACTTGAAAATTCCCATCATGCTTCATTCTCTGGTGGAAATTTGCAGATCGTGATGGAGTTTGTTACATAATCAGCTTTGGGCATTCAATGGCTTCTTTTATTATAAAGCAGAATTCTTGCCTAACACAGCTTCTCCTCCCTTTTTTCGGCCCTCAGTTTCTGGAGTTACAAATGCATTTCAACAATGATCAAGTCATGCTGCAACAGGCACAGAGAACAAATAACTGCAAGAAGAAATTGCTGAACTTAGGTCTGAAATCCCAGCATTAACAAAAAAGGTGAGATCAATAATGTTCAAATGGGCGAGTTGATGACAAATTTGAGATAACTCCATTGTGGGTTTCATACCTGCTGTTTTATCCTCATTCTTCACAGAACACAAGACAAGTTGGTATTATGAAAATCATTATAAAACAATTACTTGCCATTTCTAATTATGTAATATTTGGAAAATGTCCAGATGTAAATGTGTCATGCTTCTTTTTTTAACTTTTGGGCTGTAAAATAATTAGGAGAGATGAAATTGAATTAATGTAATAAAACACTATCTGACATAAAATAAATTTTATAACTGATCCAACAAGTTGTAGATAGAACTCCTTAAACTCCAAGTAGCATTGAACTTTCAGATGCCGTTGAAAATATGTTGCTGCTTTTTAATGACTTCAGGGGATTGAACAACTTAACCTTCTTTCGAATATTATACTGATTCCCCCCAAACCAAACGCAATATGCTTTTATCAGTGACAAAAACCAAGTTTCTCACTGTACAAATTTACCAATATCAGAGACTTTTCTTATGATTGTGAGCTGGCTAAAATTTACCAAAGATATGAAGATGATATTATCACCAAACACTGCTATGAAGTTTTTTATTCAAGTATTACTATCATGGTTGCACAATAGTGTGAATGTAATCAGTGCCACTAAACTATACATTCAAAAACAGTTAAGATGGTAAATTTGACGTTATGTATATTTTACCACAATTAAAAAAAAAACACAAAGAAAGAATAATTATGCGCATGATCACCTGGGCACAAGTTTAATAAAAAGAGCACTACATTTAGTTCTGACATTTTATGAGTGCCCTCCCGGTATCTCCTGGTCTCTTCACAGCCCATCCTGTCCTGACCTGAATTTTGTGTTACCGTTCGCTTGCTATGAAAGATAGCAAAAGTCTTGCACATGAAAGAACTTTATAAATGGAATCTTCTTCTATGTGTCCCTCTGCAACAGCTTTTTCATTCAATCTTTAGTTCCAGATTCATTTATATTGTTATATGTAGCTATACTTTATATGTTTTCACTGCTCTATCACATGGATATACCACAATCTATTTATCCATTTACTGTCGATCTGTTGATTGAGGTTGCATTTGGGCTGCTTCTCATTTTATTCTTTTTTTTTTTTTTGGTTATTACACATAGTATTGCTTTGAACCATTTGTCTCCCTGTACATATGGACAAAAATTGTCACTATGGCATATACCTAAGAGCAAAACAACTTTTCTAGAAAATGCCAAATTGCTTTCTAGATAATGCTAACTTACTTTTCAAATTTACCCACTTACATACCCACTAGCCTTGTAAAAGTGCTGGGACACTCCATGTTCTCACTAGAGTTATAATGTTTTGCCTATCTGGTTTATATAACAGGATAGCTCACTGTGGTTTTAATTTTCAACTTCCTGATTTCTAATGAGGCTGTGTATCTTTTCCTTTTTATTGGCCATTTGTGTCTTCCCTTCTGTGAAGAGCCTATTCAAGCGTTTTGTTCATTTTTCTATTGAGTCCTTTGTCTTTTTCTAATTAATTTGTGGAGTTCTTTCTGTGAGTGATGTGGATTGCAAGTCTTTTTTTCCCAGTTTGTGGCTTTTCTTTTCACTCTTTTTGGTGTCTGCATCGACAATTTTTTACATTTCTGTTATGGATGAAATCATGAGGGAAAGAACAAAAGATACAGTTTTGGCAGTCTAGTCAATCTGTGTCTCGTCTCATAAATCACACAGCGTCTATCAGCCTAGAAGGCTGAGTTTGTATTTCTGTTGATTGAAGGCAGCAACTACATCTCAAAACTCAACTGCATCTCAGTCATCATTAACCAATGTTTATGGTAGTATTTTAACTGTGCCTGGAACAAATGGTTACTCCATCCATTTTCCTAGCCCGCTGCACATAGTTTATTCAGTAGCCATAGAATCTGGCAAATATATAAATGCCTGCTTTCCAAGATAAGAATAAGTTACAGACATTCAAGACTTTTGTATTAGGAAAGTGCAGGCGTTGTACACAGACCTGGTTTCAAATACCTCCTCCTTCATTTTCCAGGAATAAGATCTCTAGGCTTCCACTTCCTTATCTCTATATTGGGATTAATAATAGTTACTGCAGAGGAGATTTGAGTAGATTTAATTACAAAATCAACTTACAGTACCCATCATTTAATACGTGCTCAATAAATGATAATTATTAGTGGGATTACCATTGTAAAATAAATGGCTATGCCAAGAATCACTGTATATAGATATTTCAATTTTGTTAAAACAAAAGGGTAGAAATTTAAACTCAAGGAAAGGTAAAAATTACTCCAATGAGATCTCAGATTTAAGAGCAGCAAGATAGTGAGTTGTTGCCACAGTACCAGGGCCAATACCCATAAGGGGGAACCAGAGTACAAAATGTCCTCACCTGCTCCATCTGCCCTACCATTCCCCATGGTACTTCCGGTTTGATCCAGCTGTGCCACTGTCAGAATAGAGTAACTAGAAAGTCAGTAGCTCAAGAGCACATTTTATTCTCTTATTATACATGGAGCACTTCTTTAGGGGCCAGACTGGAATTTTTTCCCACCTCTCTGCCAATGTTGAGCACATGGGTAGCACAAAGGTCTGATCTTAAATCCCGAATGAAAAAGATATTATTGCTGCCCTTGAAGAGTTTAAAATCTAGTTGGGAAGAAAGCAATCCCTATAAAACAATTGGAGAGTAATGAAGAAAAGATAATTGTCAAACTGTTGATTTTATTTTAATAGCTACATCCTATAAAGAGTTCACTGATACAGTAAAACTATTATTAATTAAAATTGGTTATTTTTCCAAGATTTGCTGCTTATTAAAAAAAGAAAAAAAGCAAGTGTGCCTTTGTTCAGTACTTGTTTCCTATCCAAATGTCATCAGTGATGTTTTAACCTCATATCCTATCAGCTTCAAGTTAATTTGCTGCATTTTCTTTGTCTATGTTTTTCATTATTTTAAAAAGTGTTTGTTCACTGGGTTGGCAGCAAACGAGAATTAGTTCTTTGCAGCCTTAAGTGAACTGACCTGACCAAGGTTACCTGCCAGCAGGAGTCATTTTTACAGAAAGGACTGAAGTATTTAGACTGGTAGCTCTGTACTTCTTCATCTCACTGCTTTTCCAGCTCAAGTGGAGATCTATTTTTGTCTGGGTGGTTTAAACAAGGTGTGATGTTAGTGCAGGGATGAATGACTCTCACAGGGAACAAGAACTCCAGCTTCCCAGTGACAGCCTGTGCCTGCCTCTTCTCCAGGATGCTTTCCTACTTATCAAGGGAATGAAGACAAGTGGACGTGGGTCCCGCTGTGCTGCAGCACCTTTGAAAATACCTGTGAAATACAAATCAGTGCTTCCATTTGTGAAGCAATTGCAACAACTCTTTAGCCCAGAGGATGAGCAGAGTTTAAGAAGATAAATCTGAAAGACCCTTTCAGGGGTTCTTTTATATTAAGACACCCAGAAGGCAAAACTGAAATAACTGAAAAAGAAAAACACAAAAAAAAACACACCAGGAAACCCCCAGAAGAAGCTGCTATTCCATTGTAAAATTTAGGATATACCTCTACTTATACAAGTTGTCCTGAAATAATGTTAGTGTGCTCCCAAGGTAGCAAATATAGATATAAACACCTAGCCAGCAAAATTGGCCCCTGAATTTATAGATTGCCTTGTTTCCAAGAATAATGATTTAGTGAAGGTGTCAGCTGTCACAGTACAGCCATCACTCACTCAGCAGTGGAAAGAGTGCCTAGTGCTCATCCAAGCCTACAGCAGGATGCTTATTGACTAACCAGGAAATGAGGCTTCTGATAGTCTATTAGAATGTTAAAGAGAAAAAAAAAACCACTGAAACATTTGTAATAGCTCACTGTTGAGTAAACATCATTATGCACAGTACATCTTTGCCAATCTTTCCTGAAATCATTATAGGATGCATACTACCTTTGACAATGAAAAGCAAGTAGGTATAACTGGCCTGTCTCCACTGCCCCAAAAGGGTGTCTGCTTTTAGAAAAGGAAATATTCTAATAAAAAGACACCCTTAACAGGAGATAAACTGGAGTATGGATTTCCACTATAATTCTTGCATTGTAATTGAAGTATATGATTCTAAAAGAAATTAGGGCCTTTCCAGTGTATTGATTTATTCACATATTTTTCTTGTTTCTTTTTAAAATAAATGCTTAGTATATAATAATTTGTGAGTCTGTTTGTTTTATTTTAAAGCAAGTGGAGAGGAACCCCTCTGTTGATGGGCCCACCAGAAAAAAAAAAAATCTCAGGAGAAAGATTTGCGATGGTTTTTCCCAGAAGATCTACTTTGAGAATCACTATTGGGCCCGCATGTGGGTGGCCTGGTTCCGAGAAAGGTGATCAATTACATTCCTGGTCCTGCTTTTGTTGTGTGTCCTCCACAGATGATGTCATGTTGTTACTGCTACTCCTCTGGCTATTTGACCAATGTCTGTCAGGTTTCTAGATAACGTGTTTCCATAGCCTACGCCTTCTGCCTTGGATGGGTATAAGTCGGTTGCTAACATCAAAGTGTCATAGAGCTGTTGTGTTACAACGTGAGAGACTCCAAATGGCAAGGGGCCAGTGCTTAAAGTTTTCAGACACTTTCTGTGATGATGAGCTGGAAGGAGGGCACATGTCATTGCTCCTTCCCACTCATGACTGGATTTTAGGTTCTTCCCCAGTATTCAGAGTGTCAGGGAGAGGGAGGGGAACTAGCAGCAGTGCATATGAAAGCTTGTTAGAAATGCAAAACCACAGGCCCGACCAAAGGCCTACTGAATCAGAATCTGTACTGTAACTAGATCTCCAGTTGACTTATGTGCACACTCCATTTTGCAAAGTGCTTCTCTACTTTACCAAAGGATCGGTTCATATGGTCTTTTCTTACCCCATACCTTTGCCCTATCCCTTTAAATCTTTCCAAGGATTCTTCACTATTCAATGTAATTATATAATACATCTTAGATTCTGCCTTTTCTACTGGAACAGGAAGTCAGGATTGAGGAAAGGCAGCACAAAAATAGGACTATTATGAAGTAAGCCTCAGACATTCCGATTTCTTCATATTAAAAATCTACTCATAATGAGAATTAGTTTAGCTGAAATTACTGGCTAAATACAATACTTAATAATAATAACAATAATAATGTTCTTAAGTGAAATAAAATTAGACACTTTTAACCTCTTCATTTCTGTAGTTTGTGCATTTATTGGTGTCATAATCACTATTACATTGGGAAGAATCATACTGATTTTAAATCTGATGAAAATAAGGAATAGATGCTGAAGTCTTAGGAAAGATTCTTCAAGTGAATGCCCTCAGCTATAATACAAATGTCCCTTCTTTTCTCTTGTTGAAACTGGGTGTCATGGTAATTTTTGCATCACGTGTGTCTGTGGCACCAAAGGCCTGGGTTCTTCTGGGGAATGTCACAGGTCTGTTGGTTCAGGCCACATTCAGAATTCTGGGACAATCTCTTCATTTGACTACCCTAGAGTAACAACGATAATAGTGATAACAGCTTAAATCTCTGCAAGCACGTTATATTATGTGTGCTGAAAGGTTTATGAAAAGAAAACAAAACTAAGAACTATTCAATAACAGGCAAATAGGCAAATTATAGTATTCTGACACCCCACAATAAAAAAAAGTGGTCCCTGTATGCTAATCATTATTAGTTACTTGGCATACATTATCTCCAGTTCTCCTGTCTAGAAGCTATTATTCTTATTTTAGAGTTAAAGAAAGTTAGAGAAATTTCAAAACTGTTCTTAAGATCATGCAAATAATAAATGATGGAGCTTGTATTCAAACTGTAGTCTATACTTCCCACAAACAGGCATTTATCTAAGCTCTACAATTCTTCATCACTTGATATACGATATACAATGAGTAATTACCTTTTAAGGTAACAGGGGAAGGCAGCTACTTCCAGTGGATTCCTACAGTACCCTTCATCCCTGAACTACAGATCCACTGAGGGCCCTAGCACTGCTGGCTAATAGAAAAAGTCTGAATGAAGTTCAGGATCATAGTGATCCCAGGTCTCCAAAGGTCCTGCTTGCATTGCCCAAGGGGAGCTTGTGTTCAGTTGGCAATTTGTTTTCATAGCTATAGTTACTTTTAATCAGTGCTGCTGTTATTCTGTTTCCTTCAGGATTTTTCTCTATCATTGGTCTCTCTCATGTTTATATTCCTCCTCTCTCTCAGCCCTCTTCTCTTGTTATGGGCATACTCAAGTCTCATCCTAAAAAAGCAATCAACCACTGGCAACAAGAAATGTTTCTTGACTCTGATTCTCCTTCCTATGGTTGCTCCACTCTTATACCCTCTTCTGCCTCTTGACAGAGTGGCTGCCTCACTTACTATCTACAAATCATTATTTTTCATTTACTTTTGAATCAATTGCTGCCTGGTTTTCTCTTCCTCCACTCACTGAAACTAATTGAACTATTTCCAGCAAGTTTCATGATGCTGATACCCAACAGCCTTTTTGCTGGAGGAAAATGGAAATATAAATGACATTTTATATTGGAGGAAAAGGGAATATAAATGACATTTGTGGAACACATCCTGTGAGTCATCTTTCTGCAATGTCCTTTGTCTATATTTTCTTATCTAACCCTCACAGTAACCCTGTGATATTTTAAATAATCAATATTATTATTATTTAAAACTCAGGAATAGGTTCAGACCATTCCATTAAAATAAGGTAGAGACCTGACTCAAACCTAGTTCTGACTCAAAATTTCATGTTATTTTATTATACAAAGTGTAAACCAACCAACCAACAAACAAAAAAGGTCTAAGCCACCACACTGCCCGCCCAGCCATCTGAATGGACCCCTCCTCTTGGCCAAGGGCTTTCCAAAGTTAACCTGAAAAACTTGTTCAGGCCATGATGGGAAGGGGGAGCCAGACATGCCTCATTATACTTTCCTGCCTTTTGGAATTACTGATAGAACAGACTCTTTAAGTCTGATAGGAAATATTCACAATCTATTCTCGCTCAGTCTGCTACCTGGAAGCTTCATCCGCCTGATAAAACCTTGATCCCCACAACCTCTTATTGTAACCCAGACATTCCTTTCTATTGATAATAACTTTTAACCAATTAATTGCCAATTAGAAAATCTTTGAATCTGTCTGTGACCTGGAAGCTGCCACTTCAAGTTGTCCTGCCTTTCCGGATTGAATTAATGTAACTCTTACAGGTATTGATCGATGTATTTTGTCTCCCTAAAATGTATAAAAGCAAGCTGTACCCTGACCACCTTGGCCACATGTCAGGACCTCCTGAACCTGTGTCATGGGTGTGTCCTTAACCTTCACAAAACAAACTTTCTAAATTGCTTGAGACCTGTCTCACATGCTTTTGGGTTCAAAAGGGAAAAAAAAGAAATAGAAGCAAGGAGTGGAGGGGGGAGAGAGAGAGAGAGAAAATGAGAGCGAGAATGGAAAGAAAAGGAAGAGGGGAGGAAAGATTTAAATCCAGCACCTGTAATCCCAGCACTTTGGGAGGCCGAGGCAGGCGGATCACGAGGTCAGGAGATCGAGACCATCCTGGCTAACATGGTGAAATCCCGTCACTACTAAAAAATACAAAAAACTAGCTGGGCGAGGTGGCGGGCATCTGTAGTCCCAGCTACTCGGGAGACTGAGGCAGGAGAATGGCATAAACCCGGGAGGCAGAGCTTGCAATGAGCTGAGATCCAGCCACTGCACTCCAGCCTGGGTGACAGAGCGAGACTCTGTCTCAAAAAAAATAAAATAAAATAAATAAAATTCCAGCAAAGTTTTTCTACAAGTGAATCAAATTGACCATTAGATAAATTTCATTGCTATTATTACCTTTTAATTTTATTGTACAGGAATATTTTATTTCAGGATTGAAAGTGGAACATAGAATTGGGAATAAAAATAATACTAGTAACAAAAGTTACTTATGTTCCAAAAGTAGCATACTTAATGGAAAGGCTTCCGATCCTCTGTTAAATTATGTTTTCTATAGAAATGAAGGCTGCAGCTGGGGTATCTACTTGCTAATACTGCCACCATGCCCAAGTTTCTGAGGGATTTGTTCATGCACAAGAAACTAGGATATGGGGCGGATAGCGAATGAACACTAATTTGTGTGTGCTATTTAAGTTTTTTTGAAATTATTCAAATTTCTCTGGCCTAGAAACCAGGACAGAATCTCAGGACAGATGGCTTGGTAATGAGTTTTTCACCTCTTTTGGCTGCCAAGCAATTTGGAAATTGCACTCGTCCAGGTCCCTGTCAATGCAGTTCGGCACTTCAACTTAAAGACGAGTCTGACACCAAGAAGTTGTCATCATCGGCAGCTAATGCTTAGCAAGTGAGGCACATCAAGTGTCATGAAAACGGAAAGACAAAAATTCTGTTCTGGTTATTGTAACTCCCTAACAAGTTTGGGGTGCATCTGAATTTCTGCGTTGAGTTAGTTCAACTTACATCTGCATTTCAGACTTCACTCTTAGCTTGAAATTCAATACTATTTATCAGATTATCTATTGGACAATTTTTACTTGGGTGTCATGCAGACACCTCAAAGTACACAGGCTCAAAACTAAACCCTTAATCTTTCCCCAAAAATCCCCTCCTGCTCCACTGCTTCCTGTCTCAGTAGTCTCAGTGAATATTAACATTATCCAACCAGCCAGTGACTCAAGCCTGGAAACCTTCTTGACTATTCCCCTTTCTCCCTCCATCACGTCTAATTACAGACACTTCCTAAACATCTCCTGAATCTGCCCACTTCTCTCCAACCCTATCACCATCACGATCTTTAGACCATCCTCAATTAATTTTGAACCACACTTGGTGTAGCTCCCTGACTAAAGGCCATCAGCCTTGCCCTTCTCTGCCCAGTTCATTTTCTCTTTGGAGCTAGTGTGGTACATTATATCAGATTGTGCCATTGCCCTGCTGAAAACTTCCCCATACTTTCCGCTGGCTGAGGGATGAAGTCTAAACTCCTCAATATGGCTCAGATGGCTCCCTCCCCAGCACCAATTTTTTTTTTTTTTCCAACCAGTCAGTCATTAAGTCAGCAAGTACTTACTGAGTGCCTGTTCTGTGCCAGACCTTGCTTTAGGTCCTAGGGATACAGCAATGAACAAAATAGTCACTGCCCTTAAGAAGCTTCCATGCTAGCAGGAGCAGACATGATAAACATGGCAACCAACAATTGCATAAGCTTAGGTGCTGGCAAATACCAGAAGGGAGATATTTGTGTGTGGTGCCTCCTATAAGCTTTTCTTTAGCCCACCTAAACTAAGTTAGATGCTTTGGACATGTGCTCTTCTGTAAGCACTGTGTCATCACACTTTAGCACCTCTGTGTTATTTCTTGTTTGATTGCCTAGCTTTTACGCTGGATCACTATAGGTTTGAGGAGGGCAATGATTCATTCTAGATACCATCATAGCCTAATGACTAGTTATTGCCTAGCATATGTCAGAAGCTTAGTAAATATTCGTGAAAGGAATGTTACCTCTTAAGTATGAATTAATTGGTAGGCTGTTATCTGATTGGGTAAATTAAAATATATATGGCTAAATTAAAAAATTGGGTGAAAATTAAAAGTTATAGTTCTTCTGAAATTCACACCTGTTCAGATACCTGCAGACCTATGTGCACTATATTGAACTTTCAAACACACAAGTTGATCAAACTTATTTACTTCAAATCACCCAATTCTTACAGATTATAAATTTTATGTATTACTGATTTTTAAGTTTTTCTTCTCATTTTCTAAGAAAGCCAGATTAAGAAAGAACTTTGTTTGGAACATTGCAATGTGGAGAAATATGCTCTGAAATCAAAATATTGCAAGGAAAAAACATAGATGGCTTTTGTGTCATTTTAGTTAAAGAAACAAAAAAGTGGGTAGAATAGCATAATCATTTTAGGCAATCGTATGCTGCTATCTTCTGTTTGTTTAATACATTTACCTTTGCAAGATTTATACCTATTACTCTGTCATATTAAATATTAAGTTCTTGCCAGGATGGATAGAATGATGGTACGCCCTTCTAATGGGAAATGGAACAAGCACACTATCTTCCATCTTCAGGCTCTTCAGAGAATAACATGTACACCTGTGCTCGCCATAAAGCCAAACAAATCACAACAAATAATATCAGCCTGAATAAAATTTGGATTGACTTTATATGCTTTTAAAAGAAACAGTTTGTCCCACCCTTAAAAAAAAAGTATTTGGTTACATAATTTTGATGATTTTGTTCTGTTTGGATGAAAGAAACTTCTGGGGAGAGTTCGAGTTCTAAGTCCTTTATCATTCTCCTCTTAAGATCTTACAAAATCTTATGCTTTTACTGTGGTTGTCTAGGGTGTGTACCAGAGTTTCTGGAAAAAAATGTTAGCTTTCAAAACAATCTTGACACATAGAACCTACAAGAATAGCTGTCTTGATTTCTCTGTCTCTCTCTCTCTTTCTCTGTGTGTGTGTGTCCGTGTGTGTGTGTGTTTTAACTAACTACCCTTCCTCACCGAGTCCATTGCTTGCAAATATTCCAAGATATATACCTATAGTTTGAAATCAGTTGCTTGGTTTCCAAATGAAAATAGTTGCAGACAGAATGCAGCACAAGTGATGTGGGAAAACTGAGCTTTGGGATTAAGAGCCACTAGACCAGGATATTTTTCTCAGTGGTCCTCTCTTCCTATTTGTTTATATTTTCATTTCACATCATGTCCTTACTTAGAATTTACCTCTTGAAACTCTCAGTTTCAAACTAACTGAGAACTTGGTACTGGTTTCTTTAGTATTGCTAGTTTAACTGGTGTATTGTTTTGTAGAAACTCTTACTCACGTACAAACTTAAATATAAAAATTCTTACTGCAAATAGAAATCCTTCTACACACTTCACAACTTCTCAGTCGTTACAATGCACTCATAGTTCTCTTAGTTTTCATGTTATGTAGTCCATATTCCATTCCGTAGCTTAAAACATGAGTGAAAAAATGAGTGGTCAGAAGTACATGGCCTGGAAAGATGTCTGGGTAATGAATTCTGGGAACCAATATGGCAGTCCAGCTTCACAGACTCTGAGGTCTCAATTGTTTAAAAAGAGAAAAGATAAAAATTGCCCAAATCTCAATTACCTATTACAACATGGAAAAACTCACACAGCATGCCACTGGCAAAACTCAGAAACAGCTTCCCAAGTGTGGAAACACATAAAGCAAAACATTCTTTCTTTATAGTAACTATTTGAATTTCTAATTCTCAGAGCCTTGCACATTTATTATGAAAACCAAATTCAGTTCCCCTAAGGGGCAAGAAAGAACCACTTCCTATTGCATAAATTTATAGAATTATAATAGCAAATATTTAAAGCCTTGCAATTTGTTCCTTGGGTAGCATTATATCGTCCTCTTCTGGGTTACGCAATTCTGCCTTGGCCTTTCAAACACAGAAACATTTTACCCTTGACACAATTTGGAATTTGGAACTGCCTGTGAAAACATGAATAACTTCATTTTTCCATTTGAAAAGTCCCTAAGCACAAACTGATAAATTCTCAAAGAACTTCAGTGCAGAGTTTGCAGGCTAGCATTTCAAATGCCAAGACCTATATTCAAAGTGCTTGAATTGCCAGAAAAAACACAGCTGTTAGTCCCTATCTCAGGCAATCTGTGCACCATCTTTTAGGCTGGGGAGATTGTAAATGAGCTGAAGGCTAGAGGCAAATCTTAGAAGAATCAAAATCAGCACTGAAGGGACACCTATCCAAGATAAAAATATATTACGTTCTAAATATTAGCACTAACTCAGAATATCAGAAGTTTTAAATTATTGTTTATTTTGAAAGTCTCCCTCTCCTTACCACCAAAAAAAGGGTCACAGGATCCATTAGCCAGAAATTTCCACCTGACCTTCAGTTCTACTTTTGATAAACGTTCTTGTGTCTTGTTTTAGCTATTATTTAAAGGATTATGGTGGCCTAGAAACTAGCCACTGCAGTGATTTTATGGAGTTGTCAATGGAGAAGATCTCATGAGGTCAGAGTAGCTGTGACAGAGACAGTCTCTGACATTTTCATAAACTAAATTGAATTCTTGGCATAATCGGAGCTTGGACAGCATGAGTGTCCAGCCTTGCTACCCCTTAGCTGTATACATTCTGCTTTAATTTCTACCCGAATAATGTGATAGAATAAAGTGGGCTTATTCAGCTGGGCTTTAGTTATGACTTGAGATACAACAAAGTGCACAAATAATAAAGGATTTTGTTTCTGGAGACGTGAAAAGCATCTTTGCATTTTCTCAGTATGTTTGACACCTCCATGGGTTTGTTCAGATTTTGACAGGCTGGCTGCTGCAAAGATAAGATAAGCTCTGGGTTATGTGTAATTTCCTATGCACAGACCCTAGCTATAGCCTTTTCCTACCCTTGGTCTGACCCTCTAGTGTGTTAGGATATTCTCACGAGAAACTCTGTCTTAGATTTTCTGGAATCTTCTAAACAAAACCAATTGGTTACTTACATTCTTTCATTTTACCAACATTTGCAACGTTTGCTGAATATACCTACCTTATGTCAGTCTTTTACATGTGTGTACATATATATGTGTGTGTGTGTGTGTGTGTATATATATATATATATATATGGAGAGAGAGAGGGAGAGAGAGAGAGAGATGGGGTCTCACTATGTTGCCCAGGCTGGTCTCCAACTCCCGGGCTCAAGCGATCCTCCTGCCTTGACTTCCCAAAGTGCTGGGACTACAGGGGTGAGTCACTGTGCCCGGATCTACATGCATGTATTAATTCATATTCACAATTTCTATCTGGCAGGTGAAAAAAATGAATCCAGAGATTTAAGTAACTTGTCCAAGGTCACACGACTAATAAACGTTTTGCCAAGATATAAATTCATGTTCTCTGGAACTCTGAAACTAGGTGCCTCTCTTTAGTTTGAGATGCCTTAAGCTAACACAGTGGTGGATGCATATCACAATGGAAGCCATGTGTCTACTGAACCAATGGGATCAGTGATGTAATATGGTCCAGTGAGTGCTCTCAAGGACCTGTTCTGCACTTTCTCTGTGATGTGAGATTGTGTGAATGCTGATGATGTAAAAATTTGATCAATAATGTACCAAAGTGGTCTTTCCATTTCAGAAGATATATCAATTTCAATCCCTATTAATATCAAATATCAAAGATCTGGTGTTCCACAGTTCTCAGGAGAATTATAACCCACACCTAAAAATACACATCATCTAATTTAGATTTAATGATCTTCTTCCTAACTTCTTGTTACCAACCACTTTATTAAACATAATGAATGGCTTCTCTTAGGACGATCCTTTTTTCAGGATGCATATAACACTGAGACTGTCTCTTCTGGCAGCTGCAGCTGTGATTTTAATTGGCTTCATGCCACTCTGTTCCAAGCCTCAAGGCCTTCTCATGAAAGCCATAGAACTATTTAAGTAGAAAAAGATCTCAGAGATCACCTAGTCCCAAAGTCTCAAACTGACAACTCCCAGGCCGAAGCTGCCTCAATTGTATGTTGTTTGTTCTCCACAGTAATGACCCAAATCAAGTTCTTATACTTTTTTGAATTGGTTGCCAAAGTTTCTAAGTGGGTATATTTCAAATGAAAAATCTATATGTTGGGCTTCTCTTGAAAATTTGGAATATGAGGCAGCACTGGGCCTGTCTTTCGGTGTGGGAGACACCAGCCATGGTAGCAGGTACTCCTGTAGGTGCGGCTGAGCTTGTAGTGTGAGGCCACCCTGGTACTCCCCTGTGGGCTGGCAATACTCTTGTCTGTTGGTATTGGTCACTGTGTTTCTATTTTTTTTTCTTGTAGGATTAAGAAAGAAAAATATTTCTGACTCTGTCAGAAACAAGAAAAAAATATAATTCGAGAAGGTTTCATGTTAAAAAAAATGTTAAAAAACCCAGAAGAGAGTAAGTTTCTTTTTTTTTCTTTCTTTTTTCTAGACAGGTTCTTACTCTGTTGTCCAGCCTGGAGTACAGTGGTGCGATTTCAGCTCACTGCAACCTCCGACTCCCGGGTTCAAGAGATTCCCATGCTTCAGCCTCTTGAGTAGCTGGGATTACAGGCAAGTGCTATGACACCCAGCTAATTTTTGTATTTTCTGGTAGAGATAGAGTTTCACTATATTGGCCAGGCTGGTCTCGAACTCCTGATCCACTCGCCTTGGCCTCTGAAAGTGCTGGGATTACAGGCATGAGCCACCATGCCCGGCCATTATTTTGAAGATATAAATACAGACATCCAAAGAGGTTAAGTGGCTTTGGGTTTATAATTTTAGGCCATAATTGGTGTGAAGGTTTTTTCAACCATTTTGTATAGTGCTTGGCATGTAGGAGATAACACACATTTGTTGAATTAGTTCATGGGTTGAAATTAGGGAAAAAATGATCTTAATGTTGTGAAATGTTTTAAGAAAAGAAGGTAAATTAAGGCATGGTATTAAAGAATTTATGTAAATTCAAAATGGGCACAAATATTGTAGGGTGCAAGCATTATTTTATTTGGGCTTCAGAGTCAGCTGAATCTTTCCTCTTAGAAAGTACTTAACCAAGAAGGCCTTTTACCATCTCCCATGTCTGTCAGGCATGTATTTTATCCAAACTACTGTAGAATTGTGCTAGAATATATCTCAATTAAAATATTAAGTTAGGAAAAATGGTTATGAAAAAAGGCTCTCTCTCCTTTCCACCTATCTTTCTCTCTTTCTTTCTCTCTCTCTCTCTCTCTCACACACACACACACACACACACGCACACAGAAATACGCTCAGAAAAATAGTCGGCCCGCAAAATTTGATTTTAATTATTCATATTTTTCAAGGTCACATCTTTTCTGTGTTCTTCTATTACTAGATTATAAGACATAAATATTTCTTAGATTAAAATAACTGTTTCCTTCCTACACATAAACACTAACAGAGCAGGATAAATTGAAAAAATGAAGACATAGAAAAGAGAACCCTATTGTTGCACCTAACTTTTTTTCAATCCAAATTAAGTACAGAGGCTAGCTATTTAAGGCACCACTATCTTGAAAGGATATGGCTCCATTCCTTACCTTGTGAAATCACGCAAATGTTCAACCCAAACTCCTTTCCAAGTTCTCCAGACACAGTTGTTCTACATCTATAAGGGAGTGAGGGGAACTTCTACACATGCAGAGTTTCTAGAACTTGGTGTGAGTTCTCAATATTTTTCATTATCCTCCAAATACTTTGTAGGCTTCTGTGATAATTATTATTATCATTGTAGAGACAGGGTATCCTTCTGTTGCCCGGACTGGAGTGCAGTGGTACAGTCACTACTCACTGCAGCCTCCCACTCCTGGGCTCAAGTGATCCTCCCGCCTCAGCTCCCTGAGTAGCTAGGGCTATGGATACACATCATCATGCCTGGCGGGTTTGTATATTTTTTGGTAGAGATGGGGTCTTGTTATGTAGCTCAGACTGGTCTCACACTCCTGACCTGAAGCTATCTTTTTGCCTTGGCCTCCAAAAGTACTGGGATTACAAGCTTGAGCCACCACACCCAGCCCTGACTTCCGTGATTATTGTTTCGTTCAAAGGAAAAGATTCCACAATAACAGTTGTGCTTAAAAATCATTCACAATAGGGCCAGGTGCAGTGGCTCATGCCTGTAATCTCAGCACTTTGGGAGGCCAAGAGAGGAGGATTGCTTGAGCCCAGGAGTTCAAGACCAGCCTGGGTAACCTAGTGAGACCCTGTCTCTATAAAAAGAAAAATGACTCACAATCTTTCTTCATCATCAAGAAGTTGTTTTTCCTGTTCATCCTAGATATTGCATGGGTACATTTACAACCATCTCCTCTGTCTAGTTAGGTTAAATAGAAAACTACTGAGTTTGTGCACGCACGGGCTCTTGAGGCAGCACATCTTGGTAAGAGCTCCGGGCTGGCTCATCCGCTCTGCCCTGCACCCCCTTGCACTATGTGCTTACATTTGATCAAATTACTTAACTTCCCTAAGCCTCTCTTTCCTCATCTGTATCATGAGAATAATGATACTAGTAACACCTACTGTTTTAGGCGAGTTCCCTGGGAAATAGATTCCGAGGTAGAGATTTGCATGCAGGGGGTTCGGTGTGGATGCCCTGGAATCCACATCTGTGGGAATAAAGGAAGCAGGATTCGGTAGAGCTGGGAATTGAACTACAATGCAGTGCCCACGAAAGCCCCAG
The DNA here is from genome assembly GCF_003255815.1 of Theropithecus gelada. Lineage (NCBI taxonomy): Eukaryota > Metazoa > Chordata > Mammalia > Primates > Cercopithecidae > Theropithecus > Theropithecus gelada. The sequence goes on along the minus strand of NC_037679.1, from coordinate 119,789,932 downwards.
CTGATCCCATGTGGCATCGAGGAGCTAAGAGGGCCCTTTAGAGTCGCCCACCTGAGGCAAGTGGGCTGGACCTTTAAACTCTGGGATCAGTCAATGAGGGAAGAAAACCAACGCTGAGTGACAGCTGAGTGCAATTCCTAGAGAGTAACGCAGCCAGCAACATTGCTGGGAGCCGGAGAATGAGAGGCTCAGTTTTTCAGAGGAGATCTGGACAGCGCCCCGTGTACCTGTTACTCCTGCCTGGGAGGATTGAGTGAGATGATTCATAAACATCATTTTTCTACAGTGCCTGGCACACAATTTGTTATAAATATTACTAATAGATACTTACTGAGCATTCACTATTTGAAAATGCTAGAAAGATACTGGAGACACTTAGGAAAGTACAAAAATCAATCAGGAATGCACTCTTCCTGAAAAGATCACAGTTGAATGGGAAGACACAAACTAGAGGCTGTGGTCAGTCCTACCCTCCTGGTCATCGCATATGCTCTTTGTAATATTCCCTGATTTCCAAATGGATACCAAATATGTTTTGTAGCTTTCAAAGTGATTTTTAAAAGTGTATTCCTGCTCTTCAGCATCTTGTGGTTTTTCATTGGAGAGTCAAGAAATATGTGCATGAGAGAACTTGATAACAGTACAACATAGGGTTAAGTATAAAAGTGTGTGACGATGACCCTAACTAGTGACAGGGGCCTCGCCTGAGAGAGAGTGTGGGTGCTGGAGTAGTCAGAGGGGCTTCGTGGAGGAAGGGATTTGACCTGGATTTTGTCAGACAAATGCACTTTGGATAGGTGGAGAGAAATGAGGGAACTCCAGACCCAAGAAGGGCATAAGGCAGGGGTCTGCCCATGCCTGCGGGTGGTGAGGGAGGCAGCAGGATGGCAGTGGAGGTTTTACATTGACACTGACCACTCAATGCACCTCTGCGAACTGGTGGAATCAGATTACTTCTGTGACAGATTGGGGCATTTACGCCTGATCCTACCAGCACTCTTTAGAATTTTTCAGTGACAAGGATGAAACCTTGTAACAAGGAGGTCGATCTGGGGTATTGAAAATGAGCTATAAAGGAAAATTAGCATTTATAGAGCACCTCCTGGGAAATCTTTTCAATGTCTTCTATTAGTATTACCATGTAAGCCAGGCGACAGATACTGAAGCTGAGACTAGAGACTGAGATTGGACACCCAGATATCAATGCTTTGTGAGGCAATTTTAGCAAAAAGATGATTTACACAGAGGAGAAAGCATAGACTTTGGACCCAGACTGATAAGGCTCAAATCATGGTTCCACTACTTATAGGACATGTGACCTTGCATAAATGCCATAACCTCCCTGTGCCTTTATGTTTCTATCTGCAAAATGAAAACAGTAATTCCCATCTTACAGACTTGTAGGGACAAAATGATAATTTAATACAATATGTATTGAAGTTGCTTACTAGACTTATAGATGTTTGATAAATGATATTATCAGGATCAATCTTATTATTATGCCCATGTCAAGAGCTTCATCTATCTTCTTTTTAAACTTGTATTTTGGATTTGTCTCTGTTTGCCTGGGAATTCACAGTGCTTAAAATAAAATATAGTATTTAAATTCCACTCTTAAGGTCTAATTATAGAGCTTTACCATGATTTCTCTTAAGTGTCAGAAGGAACAAGGCTGATGTTAACTTGTATCTTTTGTTGGTAGATGAAAGTGCCTTGATGAAAGGTCACTGATATGAGGTGTCATCCTTTAAATTTCAAGTCCATACTCATTATGCCACCTTTTATTTTTTCAGGTCTTAAAGTGTTTTCTAGACCAGACCATTCTGCTGTTGACATCTCTGATGGAAAGCCCCACTAGATGTCTTTGCCTGGACTTTTCCTTCTTTTTCACCTCATCTTATGCCCTGCAGAGGAGTAGAGCCTAGTGACCAGGAGGAGACCTGCAGGTTAGGAGCTATGTCCATTAAAATTAGCAAAGATTAGGCCGGGCGCGGTGGCTCACGCCTGTAATCCCAGCACTTTGGGAGGCCGAGGTGGGCGGATCACAAGGTCAGGAGATCGAGACCATCCTGGTTAACAGGGTGAAACCCCGTCTCTGCTAAAAATACAAAAAATTAGCCGGGCACAGTGGCGGGCGCCTGTAGTCCCAGCTACTCGGGAGGCTGAGGCAGGAGAATGGCGTGAACCCAGGAGGTGGAGCTTGCAGTGAGCTGAGATCGCGCCACCGCACTCCAGCCTGGGCGACAGGGCAAGACTCCGTCACAGAAAAAAAAAAAAAAAAAATCAGCAAAGATTACATAAAATTAAACATTCTGGTCCTCAGTTGCCAATAACCACATTTCAGATGTTCACACTAATGGCCCCTGTATTAGGCAAAACAGATTTGGAAAATTTTGACCATCACTCAAAAGTTTTTTTGGACAGCACTGTTCTAGAGTCAAATGGAATGAGTGGTCGCTGTATTGCCCAAGCTGGAGTGCAGTGGTGCCATCTCAGCTCACTGCAATCTCCACCTCCCGGGTTCACGCAGTTATCCTGCTTCAGCCTCCCGAGTAGCTAGTATTACAGTCACGCGCCACTGTGCCCGGCTAATTTTTGTATTTTTAGTAGACACGGGGTTTCACCATGTTGGCCAGGCTGGTCTAGAACTCCTGACCTCAAATGATCTGCTCACCTTGGCCACCCAAAGTACTGGGATTACAGGCATGAGCCACTGCACCTGGCCTGAAGTTGAGTTATATCTTTAACACTCACTGTCTAATTTTGAGAAAGCAATTTACTCTTTCTGTGCCTTGGTTTTATTATCTACAAAATGAGGGTATAAGCATCAACTTACTGGGCTAATTTATGAGAATTAGATGAGTTAATATATGAAGTATATTTAGATTAATCCCTGGTACATAATATTTTCTCAGTAACTGTTAGCAATTGCTATTCATTGAAGTCTTAATAAAAAAAAAAAACCCACTTCAAAAAGAAAACAGACTAGATAGATGAATGGAGGGTGGCTGAGAGCAGTTGGCCATTGTCTATGCATCCAAAGTTGGTGTATGTGTTGTCACGGAACTCATCATGCAATATTGTAATATTCGTTGTCTGTATCTGTTTTCTCTTCTTTTTTTTTTTTTTAGACAGAGTCTTGCTCTGTTGCTCAGGCTGGTGTGCAGTGGCACGATCTTAGCTCACTGCAACCTCCGCTTCACGGGTTTAAGCAATCCTCCCACCTCAACTTCCCCAGTGGCTAGGAATACAGGCACACGCCACCACACCCAGCTATTTTTTGTATTTTTTGGTGATGATGAGGTTTCACCGTGTTGGCCAGGCTGGTCTCAAATGCTTGACCTCAGGTGATCTGCCCACCTCGGCCTCCCAAACTGCTGGGATTACAGGTGTGAGCCACTGTGCCTGGCCTGTGTCTGTTTTCTCTAGGAGACTCCACACTTTGGGAGTTCAGGGACTGGCGCCTTATCCCTTGCCACACTCCTAGCACCTACCATGGTGCCTTGAATATAGTTAGCACTTGGTAAGTACTTTTTTCCCTCAACATGGTTGAACTAGCTCAAATGCTTAAGAACCAACAGTTTTCTTATTTACTGATATTTTAGTGGGAATCAGAGGATTGGAGTTTTGCTAATTTTCCTGTATTTTTAAGCTGGATAGAGACATAGACTTACAATTAGGTTTAAAGATAATGGGGAAAAGGATTTAAAATCAGGAATGGATAGGAAGAGCCAAAATGGATAATCACTTCACATGCTGGGAAGGAGGGAGGAGGGAACGTGAGGAGAGAAGAGAAGATACCAAGTTGGTAAATCCTGTGGGAGACAGCTAAAGACAAATGTTCCCTACTTCAACATTTTACCGTAGGGAGGTCCTGAAGCCCTGGATGTAATTATCTTGGCTGGAACTCGCAGACTAGGGTAAATAGAAATCTGAGTGTGTCAACAAATTATTTAATTAAACAGAGTACATGGCAGTGTGAAAGCAAAATTATAATGTGCAATAGGATAATGTGATTGAAAGCTTCAGCTGCAGTGGAATGGAGAGAGTAAGACATGAAAGAAAAATGATATAGTCCTGAGGACTATGGACTATATCATGGACTTGGGTAGCCAATGTGAAAAATAAAACAAGAAGTCAGATAAAGAAAATGGAATTGTGTTATTCAAGAACACCTGTTTATTTAGATCAACCCCTTGGGTTTAAAATAAATTTAAAAGCAATTGAGATTAAGCCATCATTTTAGATGAGCCAAGGAGGCCTGAAAGTGGCATTAAAAGGGTCTCAGGATTTGTGCCATCAGCATAAAAGTGGCAGTTACAATTAGAAGCAGAAGTGAAATGGCTAAGATGTATAAAAGCAAGAAATGAACAGATGGCCAAGGCATTCAGCTTGCTAGGGTGCTAAAACTGGATATATTTTATATTTCATTCCAAGTTAACAAATATTAGGACATTAAAATGCATGAATGTAGTGTGTTTTCCATCTTGCCATGTTTTTATTACCAAGTTAGGGGGAAAAAAGTAAGCTGCATGGAATGTATGCAAATGCATCAGTCTAAACAAACTCAGAGTCAACGGAGATCAGGAAGGTCAGCCAGATTTCTATTTTCTAAAGAACTGCCTGGTCAATTGTATCCTAAGCTTCCTGTGTCCAGATAGTCTTAAGTGGCAACCCACTTCCAGAAGGACTACAAAGAAGGTTAGATTGCTGAATGACACTTTCTTTAAAGGTGATAGTAGCTCCCAATGAAGTTTATACATGGAAGATGTTTTTATTGACCTTTAGTATGTCATTCATCATAAGCAATCATTAATACAAGGTAAGGTCACTGTGATCAGTGGAATATTGATAATACCATTACAAGACCCATTTCTTACACATTTTCTGTGGAGCCTGGAGCTTTCTCTGTAGACTGAGGTCACAGTTAAGCACAAAATTTTCATTGGTTTGCAAGCTTACTGATTAAGGAGTAGGAGTATGTTTAGAGTCACTGATCTCTCCTGAACTGATTTATTTGATCTCAGCCCCTGTCTAGGGTTCTGAAACCAGATCGCGATGCTGAGTCCCTAATGGAAAAGTTGTCAAGTTCCCTTTTTTCATGATTGTCAATTTCTAGGCTACCAGATTGTCTTCTCGGTCTTCAGAATACATAGCCATGCATCTCTGAAAATGAAGAACAATTTCTCCCTCTCCACTTTTCATTTTTACCTGGACCAAAATTGCACTATATTCATTCATCCAGTCAGTCACCTAATCTGTATTTATTGAGTGCTGATTATCTGGTAGATACTGAGCCGGGAACTAGGGATAAAATGGTTTCTGCACTTATGTTTAAAAGAGATTGACTTTCTCACAGTCTATGTTTACTAACTTTGACTCCCTTTGACATAATCTAAATGCAGTGGAGAAGAACATTCAAACCTAACATCTATGGAGGCTGAAGCTGTACATATAAAGAAATACCCAAGAGAGTGTGTGCCCTTCCTCTATTTCCATCTCCTGCCCTGCTCCAAGTTATGTTCTGGAAAATACTATTAGGTTGGTGCAAAAGTATTTGCACCAACTAAAAATGTACACAAAAAAGTGTCTGTGAACAACATCAATTTGCTCTCAGGCTGCAGTGGTCATTGAGAAAAGGGCATTTAGCTTCCTCTAGTACCATATTAATATCTGGAAGGAATACAATTTTTGACCAAAGAGAAGGAAATAAAATTGTGTGTATATCATATGATTACATTATTTCACATGAACATATGGAAAGATGTATGTGGATGTGGATGTGAGAGTCATCTGGCTGAGACATCTGTCACCCAATTGACGGCCAGGGTTGATTCAGCAGATCTGGCCGGCTAGGCGGGTGTCCCCTTTCTCACAGCTCCATGCGTATCTCTCTTGAGGCTGCTTGGTCAAAGAGGATGGCCTTTCCTGATAGAGAAGGATCATTCTTCAGTCAAGGGTATGTAAGCCTTTCTGCTGTCTGGCTAGGACCTCCCAACAAGATCTATGTGTGTGTAAACTAATATGTATATATTTTATTATATATGTATAATTTACCTATGTGTAAACACAACACCAAATAACATATATATTTTTTGAGACAAGGGTCTCACTCTGTTGCCCCGGCTGGAGTGCAATGGTGCAGTAACAGCACACTGCAGCCTCTATCTCCCAGGCTTACGCAATCCTCCCGTCTCAGCCTCCCAAGTAGCTGGGACCATGGATAGGCACCACCACACCTGGCTAATTTTTAAAGTGTTTGGAAAGATGGGGTCTCACTATGTTGCTCAAGCTGGTTTCAAACTCCTGGGCTCAAGCGATCCTTCCACCTCAGCCTCCCAATGTGCTGGGATCAGAGGTGTGAGCCACCATACCTGGCCAACACATACATTTTTAAATATGGTTAAGGCAACCCTCACAGTAGCCATGGACTTGAGGAAATGCTGTGTATGTGTGTGTGTTGGGATAAGGATGGAGGCTAGGGCAGGGTAGAGAGACTTCAAGAAGGGATGCAGAGCACAGAAGCACAGAATGCCTTAGTGTCTTCTATAATAATTATTGAAGGGTTATGAATGGTACAAGAACCATGGCCAGTAGTGATGATGGCAGAAGGGAGAGGATGGAAAGAGATGATGATTTGAACATGGATCAAAGAAAGATGGTACCTTGAAGACATTAATAACATATCCTGATGCTAATTTAATATATAATATATATATAATATGCACAAGTAATATATATAATACATAAATCATGTACCATAGTAAATAGAAATGTCCTCCATATTTCTGAAGTTTAGAAAATGGTGATAAGTTTTCTCTATATGGTAGCAGAGTTAAGCCACCTTTATTTATAAACTTAAACTCATTTATAAACTTAAATTACGTGTCAAAGGTAATTTAAAAAGCTATCTGTATGAAATTTGCTATAAAGAATGAGTATATTTTAAAACTGATGAAATATGGATATAATTTGCAGCCATACCCTGCTGTTGATTACATGATTTTTTTAAAAGCCAATAATTATTTCAATATTCATCTAAAATATTCTGATTGAATGAAGAGATAAACAAATCTGCTATTAGAAGATGAAAGGAATATGTACATGTAAAATCATCAAAGAATGTGCTTTAGAGAATTACACAAATGCTTGAGGAAAAATTATGTAAATAGCATTTTTTAGAAACATAAATGTAAAAAAGTTCCAAAAGTGGCATACTATTATGTCATAAATATGTATTATTCTAAAAGTAATGCTGAAGGCATTAAGCATTTCTCTTTAGGATAAACACTATTTAATGAAAATAGAAAACGTTTTCAAAGTAGCTTGATTGCTAAGTGTTTATACCAGCTACAACTCTTTCAGTAAAAAATAAACATAGATATTTAGGTAGAGAAAATAACTTAAGTACACTTTTTTCAGAATACATGGCCTAAGGATTTAATATTTCAAATATAGAAATAATTTTAAAGGCTTAAAAATAAGACCTATGTAGTTGAACAATAAAGTGTATTTCTAAAACATTTTATAAATATAAATCCCTTTCATCAGCTCTGCAATTATTCTTATCCTTGTAATTATGTCTTCCTGGTCTTAGAAAACAGATAGAGAACTGAGACACTATAGGGTCATGAAAGAGACACTGGACGCCAGGGTATTGCATAGCTACTAACACTAGACACTTAAGATAAATGTTTGTAAAAGATAAATAGCCAATATTGAGTGCTTACTATGTGCCATGTGAAACATGGTTTTCCTTCATTTAAAAAATTTTATCTTTCTAAAACACTATGAGAAGTAACATTTACTATCCCCAAGTTGCAGATGAAGAAACCAAGACTGAGAGTGATTTATGTTAATTTGCCCAAGGTGAAGCAACTAGAAAATGGGAAAGCAGGACTGGAACTTAGGAAGCGAGGTCTTTCACCACTGCCCTGTACAGCCACCCATATTAAATCCAACTATAACTCTTTATGATTAATTTTATCTCAGGAAGTCAGAGAACTGTAAAATAACCTGCCCAAGGTTCTTTTGCAGATTGTGTCAGAGCAGGATTTAAACCTGAGTCTGACTTCAAAGTCATCTTCCACTGTGCTTTGCTCCCTTCATCTGAGATGTTGCCAAATACCTGTGTCACATACTGGCACCTGCAGTTTATTAGGCTGTTGGCATCTAGTCAAGGATCCTCACAGGATGCTAAAGCAGTGGTAGGGACCAGAGAAAGACTTCTGCCTAAAAGTACCTGCAGACCGGTCCAGCTGTAAATCTGAATCTGTTAACTTTGTGCCACGGTGACCCCTCATGGGGTCCACATCCTATACAATACAGAGCTGACCGCCATATTTCAAAATGAGTTAAAATGTGCGAATAACCGTAAACATGAGTGATGGAGTAAAAAGATAAAGTCAAACTAGATATATTTATAATAATAAGACGACAGACATAATAGAAATATTGAAGGTCTTAGGAATTAAATGAACATTAAGAAATGCATCTGAATACATATGATCTATTCTGCAACTAAAACTTTGACTATTGTTTAGAATCAGATTTTAAAACCAATGTAGCTTTATATGGATAGTAATGATAATACTATCCATAATCATGTGTAGTTATCAAAATAAACATTATTCCTCAGGAAAAAAATATACGATTGTATGTACTCTATTATTGAAAAGGTATTCTTCTGCTTCAATGCAAATTATGCAGTTCTGCTGAAAAATTTCTTCAAAGTGACCCTTGGAGATCTGGACTCTTAAAATGTATATGCATGTTTCACAATTGCTTAAATTGAGTATGCTGACAATGGAAATAACAACTTTGTAATTACCAGAAATGAACCCCTCCAAATGGATCACTTTTTAGTGAGGACAGAGGCCTTTTGAACTTTGCCAAAACAGGTGCTTCATGCAGAGACCAAATGCTAGGATTATTAAGTAATAATTAGAGAAATTCTAGGTAGAGAGAGTGTATGAAAGAACAGACTTTGATGAGACAGATGACCTTTCAGTGTTGCTACGGTGTTCTCATGGTGGATTTTCCCATTCAATTCAACAGCCAGCAAATAAAGAATAAATTAGAACATGCCCAACCGCTAGGAAGTCATTTCTCCTGTTAAAAGGAGTCCTAATAGGAAGCAGAAGTCAGAGGGTGGAGTTGATAGTGTTCTGTTCCCTCAGGGCCCATTCCTCAATGGTGAGAGCTCCCAAGAGCCTCATGGCTGATAAACTGCTGGCTCTGGAGTCCTGCCCCAGCTGGCAGACATTAAGTGACTGGACGAAGAACTGACCTGTCCTGCTGCATCAGCCAAGCCCATCCTTCTTTCCCAGATAGGAAGGGACGCCAGGGCTCCGAATGCAGGTCTAGTGTGACTTGGGGACTCCTGGCACACACTTCTCTTTTCCCTCCATCTGTTGATTCCTTTAAACCTGAAGAGGTGGAAAATATCTCTGAAGCAGTAGATCCCTGGCATTAACTTATTTTGTGCCAGGAAATACTATAATTCAAGAAAAATTCTTTTTTCCTCACTAAGGATGTTACTTAGATTATTTTAGGGCTGTCTTTATTCTGGCAAAAACAATTCTGATAAAATACCACAGTATGTGGCAAAAATAAACCAAATAAATATGTTAATAAAATAAATAAAGCTTGTAATGGGTACATTAAACCCAATATTCTCATCATGCACCACCTTACGATTCTCTGTAAGTTACTGTACTATTAAAGTCGCCACCAAGTGAACTGTTATTAAGAATACAGCTGGCCAGCCGTGGTGGCTCACGCCTGTAATCCCAGCACTTTTGGAGGCCAAGGCGGGTGGATCACCTGAGGTTGGGAGTTCGAGATCAGCCTGACCCATGTGGAGAAACCCCGTCTGTACTAAAATTACAAAATTAGCTGGGCGTGGTGGCACATGCCTGTAATCCCAGCTACTCAAGAGGCTGAGGCAGGAGAATCGCTTGAACCCAGGAGGCGGAGGTTGCGGTGAGCCGATACTGCACCATTGCACTCCGTCTCAAAAAAAAAAAAAAAATACAGCTATAGTTGGAGTCTGGGTCCTGGACGAAGCATTTTGTTTTCTTCCTTATTCCCATAACTTCGTTACTCTGCCTTTTAAGACCATCTAATTTGATTAGCTCTGTTGAGTTGCCTGTTTAAGATATTTTATCATGCTAAAACATAATGGGAAATGTTCTATAAATGATTTAGTTAAACCTTTAAAAGTTCTTTAAATAATAGAAGAAAAGCCTGGTGTGCTTCTAGTGAGATTCTTGAAGGATTAATTCACTATTAAAGCTACTACTCTATTCATTATCCACATGTGGTTATCAGGCAAACCTTCCTTTCAAGGTTCACTTTCAAAGAGTTGCCTTGTGGTCTTGCTTCTTGTGGACAGAAATAAGATCTCTGTTTGCTAGAGGCAAATGTATTACGGCCAAAGCTCCAAGAAGGAATGCCATGAAGCAATGGGTTTTCAGGAAAAACCAAACCAAACAACAACAAAAATGCTCTGTTTCTAATAAGACTGATTCTTTGATCCACTGGAAGTGGCTCCTAAGGTCAACAGGAGTGGAGCTGATTTGGTCTGGAAAAGCTGGAAGGTCAACTCTGGAGATAAACAACTTGGGGTTCTGTGCTGGAAACTAGGAAACTCGGTTTCAGTCCTGAATTTCCCAGTAAGTTCTTGTGTCGCCTTAGCTTGTTAGTGTATCCCTGAAAGTTACCGTTCCCTTGCTTATTAAATGAAGACGGAGAGGGCTTATGAGTGGATCTTCATGAAAGTTGCCAGCCTAAAATCTCATGGCCTCAGATTGCCCTTGAAATATCATGAACACCTATGTCAGAAATATTGTTTAATATTAATTGGAAATACCTTTCACATCCTCATGTAAGTATATTTGGGATGATGCAATGTGTGCATAAGTGTGTTTCTTTTTTCTCTGCTTATTTAAAAATAATCATGAATTAGAGTGTCAATATATTTTTAGTTCTAAGAAAGAGAACATAGGTGTAGGATAATTTGGGCAAGTTCTGTATTGAAGGCAGAAAGTCACTTTTACTAAATTCCTACTTAAAAATCTTAAATGGAATATTGTATTTCCACAGCACTAATAGTCATGCTAGATTTTATAGAATACCTAAATTGTATCCAAGAAGAGGTCTTGTTTGAAATTGGTGAAAGTCTATTTATTAAACAATTATTTTTTTCTACTTTTTACTTTTGAATCAAGCAATTGGGGTAATTTAATTCATTTACTCATTTTCACCTTTTCTGAGTGCCTACTAAGTGCCAACTACTGAGTTGGAAACTGCAAGGATTAGAGACATAAATGACAAAACTACTGACCTCTGGGAAATTGCTATGGACAAGTATAGGATTATACTTATAGGCTTCCAGGTTTCAGACATGCAAAGAACAAATTACATCAGTTATTTCTATATTATGTTTCATTTGTTTGTTTCCTTTCTGCAATTACCTTATTATCAAAGAGGGGAAATATATAGACAAGGCCAGGAGCAGTGGATCATGCCTGTAATCTCAGCACTTTGGGAGGCCACAGCAGGCGGATCACATAAGGCCAGGAGTTTGAGACCAGCCTGCCCAACATGGCAAAACTCCGTCTCTACTAAAAATACAAAAATAATTAGCCAGACGTGGTGGTGCATATCTGTAATCCCAGCTCCTCAGGAGTTTGAGGTACAAGACTCCCTTGAACTCAGGAGATGGAGGTTGCAGTGAGCCCAGATCATGCCACCGTACTCCAGCCTGGGAGCCACAGAGCAAGATTCTGTCTCACAAAAGAAAAAAGCATAATGAAGTATACAGATGATCGCAACTTAAGATGGTTGGACTTATGATTTTTAGACTTTATCATGGTACCTGTACAACCATTTTTTTTTTCACTTTCAGTACAGTATTAGATAAATTACATGAGCTATTCAACACTTTATTATAAACTAGGCTTTGTGGTAAACGATTTACCCAACTGCAGGCTAATTGTAAGTGTTCTGAGCACATTTAAAGATAGGGTAGGCTAAGCTATGATGTTCTGTAGCTTTGATGTGGGAACTGCATTTTCGATTTACGGTATTTTTAACTTATAATGCGTTTATGGGATGTGGCCCCATGGTAAGTGGAGGAGCATCTGTAGAGCCTTTTTGTAGGGAAACACTTTACCACTGAAAAGAAAGTTTGTGTGGTGCAGCGGGGAACCTGCAGTCTTCTTTTGGTTGATACAATGCAAATCATGTCTATTTTGCAACGCATCCTCCCTTAATCCTTGGGCATCATTCATGTCAGCATTGCTTTTGAAGGTTGCATCACAAAGCAGCTGAAGGGAACACTCGCACAGGTGTGGGAGCCATGCTACTTACCTCCACAGTGACTACACCAAGTCTTCCTTTCATGCATACAAAGACGGGTGTGAGAGATATCCAAGGGCAGAGGGTCCGGGACACTGTGACACTGGATAGAGTCATTTACTGTGCCCTTGGGGTGCGGACAAAGAATCCTTAATCTAGAATTTCCTCACCCTCCTATTTTTCACACCTAACTGCATCCAGAAATTGAGTAGCTACAACCTGCAACCTTCAAGCTAGTGAAGAATGGCTTCAATGTGCAGAGTCAGCAAATGCAATACACGGTGGCTTAGTTGTAGTGAGGGACTTGTTTCACTGTTCTTTGGTGGCAAGAATTGACTTCAGGAAATAACTTGGAGGGGAAAGGAGACAGGTTAGCAAGTAGAGAGTTTCCCAACATTCAGGAATTGTGTGGTCATGGTATCAGTCACCCATCGGGGTGTTCACCAGCTCAGACAAACCAGGAATGTGTTACTACACGTTGGGAATGTGGGAGATCACGCAGCCACTGAAAATTTGAGCTGTCATGTTTCTGTGATTCTGTGAACCAATGATCTTACTTTTCAGAAGGTTTTTACTGAAGGAAAATTCAAGGCAGGTTTGTGTAGTACAGATTTTCCTAAATTCTGTCCTACACAATATGAATTTTTAGAGATTTAAGTTATAGCAGAAATAAAGGTGTTCTGTAACAAAAATAGTTTTGGAAAATGTGAGGTGTTAGTAGAATCCTCCCTTGGGGATTCATGATGTACATTACCAGGACATTTTGAAAAAGTTGATAGTGAAGTAATTTGTTTAAACTTTGTTTAACCCAGTATTTCTCAAACATATTTATTCCAAATGTAATTTTTTTTTTCTTTTTGAGACAAGGTCTGACTGTCTCACCCAGGCTAGAGTGCAGTGGCATGATCTGGGCTCATTATAACCTCTGTCCACTGGGCTCAACCCATCCTCCCACATAAGATTCCTGAGTAGCTGGGACTACAGGTGCATGCCACTATATCTGACAAATTTTTTTTTTTTTTTTTTAGAGACAGAGTTTCACTGTGTTGCCCACGCTGGTCTCAAACTCCTGGGCTCAATGATTCAACTGCCTGGGCCTCCCGAAGTGCTAGGATTACAAGTGTGAGCCATCACGCACAGCCTCAAATACAATATCTTTTATTTTTGTATAAAGCCAGTGTTCCAGAGTCTACCACTTGACACATTTCCTGTGGTAAAAAGAATATGACTTTTTGACCAATTTGAGTGGCAAGTCTGAGCTTGAACAAAATTCTTACTGTTTCAAGTTTCAATGTCCTCATCCAAAAAAAGAGAATTACTTACTCATGCAGAGTCTTATGAGTATTAACGTATGTCTTAGAAAGTGCTTAACAGGCCAGGTACAGTAGCTCATGCCTATAATCCCAGCACTTTCAGAGGCTGAGGTGGGAGAATTGCTTGAGGCCAGGAGTTCGAGACCAGCCCTGGCAAAATAGTGAGACCCCATCTCTACAATAAATAAATAAATAAATTTAAATTTTTAAAAATTAGCCAGGTGTGGTGGTGTGTGCTTGTAATTCCAGCCTTCTGAGCTCAAGCAATCCTTCAGGAGGCTGAGGTGGGAGAATTGCTTGAGCCCAGAAGGTCAAGGCTGCAGTGAGCTAGGATCACACCACTGCATCCCAGCCTGGTGACAGAGTGAGACCCTGTCTATAAAAAAAAAAAAAAAAAAAAAAAGGAGGAAAAAAAAAGTGCCTAAGTGGTGCTGGACCAACAGCAAGTGCTCAATAAATGGTGACTATTTTCATTAGTTGCTAATTTTAGGACTTTTTTTGTTTTCACGTAAGTACCTAATCACTCCTCTTGCAGTTTAAATCTACTTCCTTCTGACTGACTTTGATGGAAATAGGAAACTGTCATTAATCAGTAAAATAACAACTCCGATTCTACAATTTGGTGAAACAACTGAGGCTTCATCACCCAGTCTTTGCTCATGGGACAGAAGGCCTCACTGGCTGTGATCCCCAGGCCCTAATTTCAGGGAAGAACTTGTCTTTAATCACTTTTCCGAAATAGACCTAAAGCCTAGGGACACAGTGTTACAAAGGAGTGCCTAAGCAGGGTGCTTGAAGGTTGAACACCTGCTCAAATAGTATTTTCCTTGTTTGAACTGCCATAAAATTTTGTTTGGATTCGTTATGGGGACTCACATTTTAAGATTGTGATGGATTGTGTACTAATGCCTCCTGCCCCTATATTTGTGGAATTTACTGTGGGCATTTTGCATTTTAAATATTTGTTGTTCTGAATGCAAAGATGGACCTTCCTGCCGATGCATAATCTAGGTCCCCAGGTTTAGGCGCAGAATGTAGGCTGTCATCTCCATTTTTGGCCTTAGTCCTTATAGGAGACAAATTCTCACTGAGAAAGCCTAGTGCTGTATATCTTTTCAACAAAGCTTTTCTTTGCAGAACATGACTTCTTCCTGAAATGATGGGAGACGAAAGAAAACAACTCTGTTATCATGATAACGTGGTCGGGAGAATGCCTCAAAGTGGGTGTCTAATTTACTGCGGGGCTTTCAGTGGCCAGTGGTTGAGGTGGAAATTGAAAAATGTCTTTTGTTGATGATCAGTCAGCTCTTGTGATAACACTCTTCCCTGTTTTTAATTTTTAAATTTTTTTGCCAAGGGCACTTTCTTTCGGGAAAGCATGGTGACTAAGGGCACAGACGGAACTGGGTTCAAGTGGCCTTGGACAAGTTGTCTTATCAGATCCTCAGCTCCCTCATCTGTATTTGGGGATAAAGATCTCCTGGGGTCATTATCTAGGGATATTGTTAACAATAAATGTGAAAAAAAAAAATGTGTATGTAGTGATTGATACCCTGAACAGAGTCAAAGTCAGCTATTATTGTTATCTTTTTAAGTTTATTTGTTAACAAATAATCAGACGATTATCATTATATAACTTTATATGTGTATCATTTTATTGGATATTGTGAGATGATTAATACACAGAAGGTTAGTTTCCACTAGGAGTTTACAATCTTATCTTAATGCGAGGCAGACATGAGTCACTTCTCTGTACACAAGGGAGGAGAATGATTTTCTTATTTGGCTCACTAAATCTTCATACTCTCAAGAAATTGAGATGTCGTATATCACACAACTTTTCCCATCAGATAGAAGTTTAATCTATAAGGAGAGACATGCAGAAAGAGCTGTTTTAAAAGCTTCATGTTAATTTTATATGAGGGCATTTTATTCATCAGATTACATTGGTGATTATAAAATATTGTTATCTTCAGACTTTTCTATATAGGAATCAACAATTGTTTTTTGCATAAAAGAATGCATGACTAAAGGTGTAGTGGCTCATGCCTGTAATCCCAGCACTTTGGGAGGCTGAAGGGGGAAGATCATGAGGTCAGGAGATCGAGACCATCTTTGGTAACACGGTGAAACCCTGTCTCTACTAAAAATATAAAAAAAATTAGCTGGGTGTAGTGGTGCGCACCTGCATTCCTAGCTACTTGGGAGGCTGAGGCAGGAGAATGGCGTGAACCTGGGAGGCGGAGCTTGCAGTGAGCCGAGATCGTGCCACTGCACTCCAGCCTGGGCCACAGAGCAAGACTCCATCTCAAAAAAAAAAAAAAAAAAAAAAAAAGCATGACTAAAAGAAGTTGGTGATTTATAGGTGACAAAATATATGGGCATATCTTTGCATAGTTTTTTCTGAAGAAAAATTTTACAGCAATAGGTAAGAGAGGGAGAAGTTGATGTTGGTAACAATCCAGATACAAGGTGATTAGAGATCAGCTGATAGGAAAAATAGAGAACTGATGGAGCCAGTTAGAAAGGGTTTGCAAAGGCCAAGTGCAGTAGCTCATGCCTGTAATCTCAGCACTTCGAGAGGCTAATGGGGGAGGATTGCTCGAGCCCAGGACTTTGAGACCAGCCTAGACAACATAGTGAGACCCCATCTCTACAAGAAAAAAAAAGTAGCTGGGCATGTTGATGTGTGCCTAGGGGTCCTAGGAACCCAGGAGGCTGAGGCAGGAGGATTGCTGGAGCCCAGGAGTTTGATGGTGAAGTCAGCTATATTGTGCCACTGCACTCCAGCCTGGGCAACAGAGTGAGACCCTGTCTCAAAGAAAGAGAAAGAAAGAAAGAAAGAAAGAAAGAAAGAAAGAAAGAAGGAAGGAAGGAAGGAAGGAAGGAAGGAAGGAAGGAAGGAAGGAAGGAAGGAAGGAAGGGAGGAAGGAAGGAAGGAAGGAAGGAAGGAAGGAAGGAAGGAGAGAAAGAAAGAAAGAGAGAGGAAAGAAAGATGAAGGAAGGAAGGAAGGAAAGAAGGAAAGACAGAAAAAAAGAGAGAAAGAAAAGAGAAGAGAAAAAAGAAAAGAAAAGGAAAGAAAAAAAGAAAAGAAAAGAGTAGGTTTGGGTTTGCAAGGATGAGGTTTCCTACCACCACCACTACCAAATAGCTCTTTGGATTTTCATACCTCTGGGCTGCCCACTTTGAGGGAGGAATCATTCTTATGTCAACTACAGGTTTTCATCATTTCTAAATTTAAAACAGAAATGTAAATGACCCATAATTATTGTAATTTTTCTATAAACCAAAATATAACATGAGCTGCAGATGTATCTTTTGTTTTACTGATTTTCCTTGTAAATTTCATTGTTTGTATTTCTATTAGTGAAGTAGGAAAGAATTGTGGCATCTGGGGTCACAAACAATCAACATTTGATAGCTTAATAGGCTAATATTGCCCATTTATTTTCACATTATAAAGTACATAGAAATCCTAACTGTGAACATCTCAAAAAATGAGTCCTTCCTGGGCTTCATTTACCCAATGTAGGGAAATTATTCCTCATACCTTCAAAGTATCCAAACTTTCCTCATGCTCCTGAACTCACATATCTTCCAAACCAGTATCAGAACTCTTCAGCTAAAAATTATACATTGATTCTGACTCACACATTAAACCAATTATATTACTCAGTGCTTTCTCATACAAACAGCATACTTAGAGTGGTTCCATATGTTTTGCATCTTTCTCAAAATTTTCTTTGAGTCAGGACAGATTTAGCATATCTAGCCATACTGCAAAGATTAATTGGATTATTTCACTTTTTATTTTTTCTCACCCCCTACTTAATTTTTTCCCTTTTTTATATAAAAGCTCACTGTTTCAAAGTCACTTTTTAAAAACTACAGGTATGCAATATAAATAAAAACAACATCATTAAGTGTTTTGGTAATAACAGGTCCTGGCAAGGTTATAGAACAACTGGAACTGTCATATGCTGCTGGTGGGAATGCCATTTCAGAAAACCACTTTTCATTATGTACTAAAGCTGAATTAATATATACATACCACTGATACAGCAAGGATAAAAATGCATATATATCCACAAAAAGCATGTATACGAATGTTCATAAGGGCACTCTTCCTACTAGCCCGAAACTGGAAACTATTCAAACGCCCATCAACATTAGAATGGACAAGTAGATTGAAACTACATAGCAATTGAACACTGCACAGCAATGAGACTACACAAACTACCACACACACACAATATAGATGAAGCTCGGAAATATTAATATCATGTTGAGCAAAAGAAGGAGTTACTGGATTATTCTATTTACATAAAATTAAAAAACAGGCAGTGATTGTTTTGGGAGGGTCTGATAACCAGAAGAGGGCACAGAAGTGCAATTCTGGGATGCTACACATGTTCTGTTTCTTGATTGGGTGCCAGGTACGTGAGCTGTACACCTCGTGAAAGCTCATCCAGCTATACACTTGTTATTTATGAACTCCTCTGTATGTGTGTTACACTTCAATACAAAGTTTAAGAAATGTGGTAGTGTCAAAGTCAAGAAACTGAACAGATGGCATCCAAAGAATGCGATCTAAATTTATATGCAAATTGGTCCTACCTTTTTTCAGAAAATTTTTAATTGATTCAGCACATTTATGATTCAAGAGTTGTGAGCTTTTTCCATTACATTGAAATTATCCTGGAGATTTCAAAGACCTGTTTCATTCAATGTACCTTGAATTACTCTCTTCCCTATCTAGCTGTATATCTGAGACATAGCTCCCTGGGGTCAAGGAACATTAATTTTATAACTTTTCTTTACCAGCAATACTGAAAGGTCATGAATATGCATTTTTCTCAGTCTTAGTAGAGATAGAAGATAGTCATGATTCTCCATATGTGCCTATCCTAGTTCACCATTGCTAGAATAAGATTAAATGAGATATTGTACATAAAAAGTGCCTTGTAAACTTAGTGTAATACAGTGTTTCATTATTTGAAAACATTTTTAGTAGAACACATAATATTAAGGAATCAATGGAAAAACAATAAGTTACATTTCCTTATAGTGAAAGGATCAACTATAAGATAGATCTCTACCTAGTGCCTATTCACATACATGAAGTGAAGGTGTTTAAACATTTAAAATAAGTGTGAAAAGGAGAAAACATATTCGTAATAAGGAAAAATCACTTGCCCTTTCTGGGTCTTAATTTGCTTGTATGTGAAATGAGAGTTTGCATTATTGATATCTAATCTTTCTAGATCAAGTATTCTCTGTTTCACAATATGTTATTTATGTACATAATTCACAGTTTCAGCATGGTAGGAAGGAGAGAGCACCACACTCTAATGAAAAAGTTCTTTGCACATCAGGCGTGGTTCTATTACTAGTTGGAATGCCTTAAAAAGTAATTTGGAATGATAGAAAATCAGAGATGAAAAAAACCTTAGTCACAACTGACCATTTTGCAAGTGAGGATGCTAAGGCTGAGAAATATTGGATGTTGTACCTAATTACAAAGTGTTTCTTAGTAGTGGATCCAGGCCTAACATCCAGTTCTCAAGAACCAGTATACCATTTTTATAACACTTTGCCCAAAGATATCAATTGTTTTTGTCCCATAATGTGAAAAGAGTAGAAGTCAGCTCAATCTCAAAGCATTAAAGCTTACACCTGGCTTTATTTTTTTAAGTACTTAGACATTCTATGTTTATAGTTCCCCTCCATTTGACTTTGAACAGTTAATACACAACTATCTATAGTTGTTTATTTTTTCTGCTCCAGCACAGCCTTCTCAGTATTAGAACTTAGTGCTACGTGTCGTGTGTTCACACAGATACAAATACACTTACACATATGTTTGTTGAGCACATTTCACTTCTTGTAGTTGGGATTTCCCATAATTTTGAACCATGATTCACTCTAGCAATAAAGCTCAGTGCAGAGTTGAGGATCATGGGAGGGCAAGTCATATGGGAGAAATACATGCTTTTTTTCCCCCTAGATCTCAAAATTTCTTATTTACATAAGCCTCGTTCGTCTCAAAAATAGAAAGACAAGTCCTGTTCTGTTTCATTGCACAGGATGGTTAATTCTTCTTTCACTACTTTGAAGTTGTAAGAAGTTTAATTGCCAACCAAATGGAGAAACACATAACTTTTCTTGGCATAAGAGAGGAAATAATATGAGAATAGTTCAAAATTAACATTTTCATCTGGGATCTTTATATAGTTCTTATCTACTAGATGCATGACTTTGTGATAGCTACGTAATTTGAAGGCTCAAAGGTAGGGAAAAGAATACATGGGAATTAGGCTTGAGATAGTGTCAGTCACTTTGTGATTTTGGGCTCACTTAGTCTCTCCTTCACAGGTTTTTTGCAACTATTAAGTAAAATTACATCCGTGAAAAGTACCTTGGAAAATAGATAGCATTGTACAATTTTAAGATGTTAGTTTTGTTATTAACTCAATATATGTGCCTGCTGAAAGGTTGATGCCTTTTTTACATTACTGGAAGGTTTTGTCTATTGTGCATCTTCCTCCTTTACCTCTAAGTTTTCTTTAGGATTTTTTACAAGAACATCATCCTGGATGGCCCAACTTTACCACTTAGTAGGAAAAAAAGATGGATCCTTAGTATATTACAAAGGAAAATAATTAATCAAAATGAGAAAATCATTGCAAAGTTTTAAGAGATCTCATCAAAAACTCCTTGAGTGAGAAGAAAATCTAATCCCTAAGTCATAGATCCACCCACAGATATCATATAGTAATTATGTCATCAAAATACCATCTATTCTGTCACTGATGGATGTTTAACATGTCATATTTACAAGTTACTCACACATTTATTCAAGTAATATTGACTAAGTCCCTTGGCAAGGCATTATGCCAGATGCTAAGGCTTTGTATAGGTAATGGAGCACCTATTATTCATTCCACAATATTCCTTCATATCCTTACTACCTCGATTCTCTCTATCTGATCCCTGACCTTCTCATTTGTTTGACTTAATGAGAAATCTGTCTAATTTCTGGGCAGGAATCATGTTTTAAAGTGCAAAAAGGCAAATGATGGGAGGAAAAAGAACATATTGGAAAAAGTCTTGGTAGAGAGAGAAAGAATGAAAGTAGGACAATAAAAACTACAAGAAGGAAGTTATGGTACTTAGCATGATTCATTTATTTAATGATCCTATATTTAAGACAATATTGTCAAGACGCCAGTTCTTTCCATCTTGATCTTTAGGTTCAACATCAAAATCCCGGTAAGTTGGCCAGGCACGGTGGCTCACACCTGTAATCCCAGCACTTTGGGAGACTGAGGCGAGTGGATCGCTTGAGGCCAGGAGTTTGAGACCAGCCTGGGCAACATGGAAAAACCCCATCTCTACAAAAAGTACAAAAATTAACTGGGTGTAGTAGCATGCACCTGTGGTCCCAGCTACTCAGGAGACTGAGGCTGGAGAACCGCTTGAAACCAGGAGGCAGGGGTTGCAGTGAGTCAAGATCACACACTGCATTCCCAGCCTGCGTGACAGAGTGAGACCCTCTCTAAAAACAAAACAACAACAACAAAAAGAACAACAACAAAAAAACCCCAGGAAGTTATTATGGATATCAACAGAGTTATTCTAACATTTATATGGAAAAGCAAAAGACCCAGAATGACTAACAGAATACTGAAGAAAAAAAATCAGAGAACTGACACTACTGACTTCAAAACTTACCATAAAGCTACGGTAATCAAGAAAGTGTGGTATTGGTGAAAGAATCAACAAAGAAATCAATGAAATGGAATAGAGAGCTCAGAAATAGAAAAATATATTTAACTGATCTTTGACAAAGGAGCAAAGGCAATTCAATGGAAAAAGCATAGTCATTTCAACAAATGGTGTTAGAATAACTGGACATATACATGGACAAAAAAAAAAAAAAGTCAATCTACCTACAGCCGTTATACCCTTCCCCAAATTTAACTCAAAATGGATCATTAGACCTAAATGGAAACCCAAAACTATGAAACTCCTTGAAGATAACATAGGACAAAATGTAGATTTGGTAATGGCTTTTTAGATATCCCACAAAAACATGAACCATCAAAGGAAAAATTGATGTTAGATTTAACTCAAATCTAAAACTTCTGCTCTGCAAAAGACACTGTTAAAAAAATGAAAAGACAAGCCAAGAGTAGGAAAAAATATTTGCGAAACAGATGTCTAATAAAGGACTAGTATCTAAAGTATATAAAGAGCTTTTAAAACTCAACAATAAGAAAATAACCCAATTTAAAAATGGCCAAAAGATACGAACAGACACCTTAACAGAGGATATACAAATGGCAAAAAGCCTATGAACAGATGCTTATCATTATATATTACTAAAGAATTGCAAATGAAAACAAGGAGACACCAGTACACACCTATCAGAATGGCTAAAATTCAGAACACTGACAACACCAAATGTAGACAAGAATGTGGAACAACAAGAACTCTCATTCATTGCTGGTGGAAATGCAAAATGGTACAGCCACTTTGGAAGACAATTTGGCAATTTCTTACATAACTAAATATATTTATACCATATGATCCAGCAATTTGCATTCCTTGGTATTTACCCAAATGAGTTAAAAACGTACGTTCACAGAAAAACCTGCACACAAATGTTTATAACAGCCATATTCATAATTGCCAAATCTTGGAAGCCACCAATATTTCCTTCAGTAGATGAATGGATAAAGAAACTGTGGTTCATCTACATAATGAAATATTATTCAGCAATAAAAGGAAACAAGCCAGCAAGTCATGAAAAAACATGGAGACAACTTAAATGCATGTTGCTAAATGAAAAAAGCCAATCTGAAAGGTTATATATTGAATGATTCCAACTATATGACATTGTAGAAAAGGGAAAACTACAGAGACAGTGAAACAGGTCAGGGGTTGGGGGAGGCAGGAAGAGATGAAAAAGTGGGATACATGGAATTTTTAGGGCAAGGAAACTATTCTGCATGACACTGTAATGGTGGACACATGTAATTTTGTTTGTTGTTTTGAGTTTTTAGAGACAGGGTCTCACTCTGTTGCACAGGCTGGAGTGCAATGGTGCCATCATGGTTCACTGCAGCCTCAAACTCCTGGGCTCAGATGATCCTACTGCTTCAGCCCCCTGAGCAGCTAGGACTACAGTTGCACATCAGCGTGCCTGGCTAATTTTTCTTTTTTGTTGTTGTTTTTGTAAAGACATGGCCTTGCTATGTTGCCCAGGCTAGTCTTGAACTCCTGAACTCAAGGGATCCTCCTGTTTCAACCTCCCAAATTGTTGGGATTACAAACGTGAGCACCTGGCCACATGTCATTATATATTTGCCCAAACCTGTAGAATGTATAACACAGAGTGAACTTTAATGTAGTCTGTGAGCTTTAGTTAATAATAATGTATCTATATTGGTTCATCAATTACAACAAATGTACTACAAAATGCAAGCTGTTAATAAATACAGGAAATCGGGGAAGGGGTAAAGGAGATATAAGAACTCTTTTTACATTTCTACTCATTTCTTCTGTAAGCCTAAAACTGCCAAAAGAAAAAAAAATAAAGAAGTCTATTAATTAAAAAAAGAAAAAAGATCCCATGCAAAACATTCATTGGAGAGCAATCCGTTACTAATTTGGTGGACAAATTTTTAAAGTCTTTCTAAAATTTGCAATTTGCTCGAATGCTTGAATTTAGATGAAGGTTATATTGTCTAATCATAAGTCATATTGTTGTTTTTTTGTAGAGACAGGGTCTCCCTGTGTTGCCCGGGCTGGTCTTGAACTCCTGGGCTGAAGCAAGCAATCCTCCCACCTCAGCCTCCCAAAGTGCTGGAATTATAGGTGCAAGCCACCACACTCGGCCTAGTCATACATTTTAATAGTTTGTGAAAAGAGAGGCCAAAGTTCTTACCACATCGACTGTATTTACTGTTAAGTCGTTGCAATGTCTTTATGCCAGCATTTTCCAAATAAAAAGCCCGAGGAATGTTAATCCTGTAAAGTCATCTTGGAAGAAAGTTTCGGGTCAAATTAGGGAAATACGGTACTCAATAATACTCCCTTATTGAAATTTCACAATGCATATTGGCATATTAAAATCTCCCAGAAGTCCTGTCCAAAACAAATCTATTAACTGTGTTTAATCCAGCCTATTTCAATTATTAAACCACAGAATCTTCTTTTTCAGTAAAACCTATGAAAATCTGTGGAACATTACTTCTGAGTAACATGCTTAGAAAAGTGCTGCGTAATGCAATTATAGAATGTTTTATTTCTAACAAATAGGATCCAACTTTGTTTATAGCTTTATTGAAAATGTTAATTTACCATAAATCACACATGTTTAAAGTGGATAATTTAATGACACCTATTTATACATTTGTGAAACCATCATCCCAGCCAAGATAATGAACACATCCATCAACCCCCCCAAATTTCTTTATATCACTTTGCAAGTCTTCTTTTCCGTTCTTCCTTAACCTTATTCCCAGGGAACTTTCTACAACCATAGATTTATTTACGTTTCTAGAATATTTTATAAATGGAATTATATAGTATGTTATATGCTGAGTGTTTGTGTTCCCCTAAAATTGATAGGTTGAAATCCCGATCCCCAATGTGATAGTATTGGGAACGGGGGTTTTTGGGAAGTAATTAGATAATGGGATCAATGTTTGAATCAGAGGAAATACCGAAGCTTGCTCTCTCTGCTCTGTTTTCTATGTGTGAAGATGCAATATGAAGACAGCCATCTGCAAATCAGTAAATGGGCCCTCTCAAGACATCAGATCCCATGGTGCCTTAATCTTAGACTTCATAGCCTCCAGAACTATAACAAATAAATGTTCATTGTTTAA
This sequence comes from Theropithecus gelada, assembly GCF_003255815.1. Classification (NCBI taxonomy): domain Eukaryota; kingdom Metazoa; phylum Chordata; class Mammalia; order Primates; family Cercopithecidae; genus Theropithecus; species Theropithecus gelada. The sequence goes on along the minus strand of NC_037679.1, from coordinate 119,765,357 downwards.
GACACCCAGTCTATGATAACTCGTTACAGTAGTTTGAACTGAGTAACATAAAGCATGTACTCTTTTTGTTCTGGCTTCTTTCACCCAACATAACTATTTTGAGGTTCATCCATGCAGTCGCATATGTAGTTCATTCTTTTTCATTGCTGACTAGATTCCATTTTATGGATATACGATTATTTTCATATCCATTAACATGTTAACAAGCATTTAGATTGTCTCTGGTCCTTGACTTTTATAATAAAGCTGCTATGACAGTCATGCGTAAGTTTTTATATACATATATGCTTTCATTTCTCTTAAACACATAGAAGTAGAAAAGCTGAATCATATAGTAGATGTGTGTTTAACTTTTGAAGAAACTACAGACTGTTTTCCAAAGTAATTGTACCATACTATAGTCTCACAAGCAGGGTGTAAGGGTTGCAGTTCTTCCACATTCTTGTCAATACTTGGTATGCTAAGTCTTGGTAATTTTATTCATTTTACTAGTTGTGTAGTGGTATCTCATTTTCAAAAATTTCCATTCCTCAGTGACTAATGACATTGAGCATCTTTTCATGTGCTTATTTGCCACTTGTATATTTTCTTCGAGGAATGTCTGTTCAAATCTTTTGTCCATTTTTAAGGCATTGGGTTGTTAGAGAGTTCCTTAAATATTTGAGATACGAGTTCGTTACCACATATGTCATGTGAAGACATTGTCACCCGATTGGTGATTTATCCTTTCATTTTCTTCACAGTGTCTTTCAGAGAGCAAAAATGTTTAATTTTGATGAAGTCCATTGGACTGTTGTTTTTTTTGTTTTTTTTTTTGGTTTTGTACATGTTGTACGAAGAATAGATTGGAGTTTTTATTTTGCTTTGTTTTTGGATGCTAATGTTCCATTTTTCCAAAACCACTCGTGGAAAAATCTCTGTTTTAGCCACTGGATTGCCTTTATACACATGTCAATCAATTGTCTACCTAAGTAACCCACAAAAAACTATTAGAGTTCATAAACAATATCTAATTGTAATTATGGATTTATCTCTTTCTCCTTGCAGTCCATCTATTTCTGATTCAGATATTTTGAAGATCTGTTATTAGAGGTCTTAATGTTTAAGATTGTTATATCCTCCTGATGAATTTACCCTCTTTTTCATTATGAAATGCCTCTCTTTGTCTGTTACATTGTTTACTCTGATGTTAATGTAGCTACTCCAGCTTGCTTTTTATTCACATTAGCATACTATATCTTTTTGTTTCCTTTACTTTGAACTTATTTGTATCTTCTAACAAAGTATATAATTGGGTGAGTTTTATTTAATCTGACAAGCTCTGCCTTTAGTTGGTATGTTCAGACCTTTTACATTCAATGTGATTATTATAATCTACCATCTTACTGTTTATTTTCTATTGTCACACATGTTCTTCCATTTTCTCTTTCTCTTCAGTATTTTTTATGGTTCTAGTTCATCTCCATTGTTTGTGCATTGGCTGTAAATAATTTTTTGTGCCAGTTTAGTTATTGTTTGGGGGATTATATTATACATCTTTAGTTGATCACAGTTTAACTTCCAGCACTATTACATTACTTCAAGTATAAGACCCCTACAAAATACACTTCCTTTTCTCCTCTTCTGGTCTTTGTGCCATTGTCTTCATGCATTTTACTTCTATATGGGTTATAAACTCCATGATGTATTAGTAATATTTTGCTTCAATCTGTTGATTAACTTATTATTTTTGTTTTGTTTTGTTGAAATGGATTCTCACTCTGTCGCCCAGGCAGGAGTGCAGTGGCACAAACTCGGCTCACTGCAACCTCTACCTCCCGGGTTCAAGCGATTCTCCTGCCTCAGCCTCCCAAGTAGCTGGGACTACAGGCACACACTACCACGCCCAGCTAATTTTTGTAGTTTTAGTAGAGATGTGGTTTTACCATGTTAGCCAGGATGGTCTCTCTCTCCTGACCTCGTGATCTGCCCGCCTCGGCCTCTCAAAGTGCTGGGATTACAGACGTGAGCCACCGCGCCCTGCCAAGAAAAACATTCTTTATATTTACAAGACAGTTACCACTTTTGGTGTTTTCTTTTTCTTTTTTGTATGTCCAGGTTTTTATCAGTATAATTTCATTTTGCCTGAAGGGTTCCTCTTGGCATATTTTATAGATATGTGATCTGGTTATTTATTCTTCTTTTATGTGTCTGAAAAATTCTTTATTTCATCTTTGTTTCTATAAAATATTTTCACTGGCTAACAAATTCTATGTTGGCAACTTTTTTCCTTTAATATTTTAAAGATGTTGCTCCGCTACCTTCTAGCTTGTGTTGTTTCAATAAGAAATCTGCTTTTCTTTTTGTCTTTATTCTTTATGTAGCATTCCTTCCCCACTCTGCATCACATACACAAAAGTGGCTTTTAAGATTTATCTCTTTGTCTTCAAGGAATTTTATTAAAATTCATCTTGGAGTAGTTTTCTTTTCATTAATTATTCTAGGAGTTTGTTGAAATTCTTAAATCTGTGTGTTTAAAATTTTTATCAAATTTGGAAAACTTTGGCTATTATTTCTCCAAATATTTTCTCCTACTGTATTGGAGACTCCAATTACACATATATTTGGCTACTTAAAATTACCACATAGTTCACTGATGGCTTTCTTGTCCTTCTGTGTTTCATTTTGGATAGTTTCTATAGCTGTGTTTTCAAGTTCACTCATCTTTTCTCTCTTAATTTCATTTAGAGTATTTTTTTATCTCAAAATTATAGATCTCCTTTCTAAATATTCTATTTTGTCTTTTTAATATAATTTATATATTATGATATATATTTAATATATTAATATATTAATATACAATATAAAATTATATTTATATATTATTTTATATTATATATTTTATATTTCATATTATTTTATATTATATATTATTATTTAATATTATATTGTTTTATATATATTAATCTAATATAAATTATATTAATATATAATATAAAACAATATAATATTAAATAATATAATATAATTATATAATATAATATAAATAATATATAATATAAAACAATATAATATTAAATAATATTATATATAAATTATATTAATATATAATATAAAACAATATAATATTAAATAATATTATATATATAATATAATATAAATTATATTATATATAATATAAAACTATATATATATTTAATATGTTCAGTCTTTCTGCTAGCTTTTTTTTTTTTTTTTTTTTTTTTTTGAGACGGAGTCTCGCTCTGTTCCCCTGGCTGGAGTGCAGTGGCGCGATCTCGGCTCACTGCAAGCTCCGCCTCCTGGGTTCCTGCCATTCTCCTGCCTCAGCCTCCCAAGTAGCTGGGACTACAGGCGCCCGCCACTGCGCCCGGCTAATTTTTTTGTATTTTTAGTAGAGACGGGGTTTCACTGTGGTCTTGAACTCCTGACCTTGTGATCCGCCCGCCTCAGCCTCCCAAAGTGCTGGGATTACAGGCGTGAGCCACCGCGCCCGGCTCTGCTAGCTTTTTTTAACATATGCGGTATCATTATAATAACTGATTTAATGCTCCTGTCTACTATTTCTATCACCCATGTCATTTGGGGGTCAATTTTGATGGACATTTCTTCTCATTGTGCATTTTATTTTTCTCCTCCATTGTCTGCCTTGTGATTTTTTAAAAATTGGGTGCTAGACATTGTGTAATTTGCCCTGTGGGGTGCTGGGTGTTTTTGTATTCCCATAATAGTTGTTGAGCTTTGTTCTGAGACATGGTTAAGTTACTTAGGAATAGTTAATCCTCCTGGATCATGCCTTTAAACTTTATTAAGAGGGACCAGTGCAATGTTTAGTCTAATGTTAATTATTTTCCCTACTGTTGAGTCAAAACCCTGGTTAGTATTCCAACTGAGGCCCCATGAATCATGAAGTTTTCCATTTTGGCTGTTGGAATTAAGCACTCTTCCTGCCCCTGTGTGAGCTTCTGACACTGTTCCCCTAATAATTTCTACTGGATCTTTACCCAGCCTTGATAGTTGATTTACACACACGGCTAATCAGTACTCAGCTGAATACTTACTGAATACTTACAGGGGCCTTCTACAGTTCTCCAGAGTTCTGTCTCTGTGCAGCTGTCTCCCTCTCCTGTACTGTGTTCCGAGAAGCTCCACCTTGACATCCCCAGACCCTCAGCTCTGTCTCCTTACCTCAGGGAGACTGCCAGCCCCTGCCTGGATTTTGCTTCCCTGTGTTGTGGACAGGCCATGTTCTCCAAGCAATTGCTGTGGCAATCAGAGGGCTCACCTTGCTTGTTTTTCTTCTCTTGAGGGTTATTTTTTCCACGACATTGTTTCGTATATTGCATCCATTTTCAAAGTTGTTTTAGGTGGGATGGTAAATCCATATCCTTTTACTTCATCTTGGCTAGCCATGAAAGTCAGAATTAACTATATTTAGAAATATTATGACAAATAGATCTTCAAAGGAAAGTAGAAACTGACACTTATTGAGGGCTTCCATATTTTAGGCACTATATCCTGTTATCATTGTCTCAACCACCAAGTGAGATTAATACCATGAACTTGATTTGTAGTTAAGACAGAGCCCAGGCTAGTTCATACAAGTCATACAGCTAGTAAATAGTAGAGCTGAGATTTAAAGCTCCATCTGTTGGCACAGTCCAAACTGTTTTCTTTGGAAAGGCATCCTCATACTAAACATTCCATACAGACTTCTCTAATGAATTTGTCTCCTTAAAAGCTTATTTACTAGCCTACCATCAAACAGAATTCTATTGGCACCTGTGAAAGGAGCTTGTGTAATATATGATTTTCCTAATTATGCTCAACATCTCACACTGGTCCTACAGAAAGGATGAGTAAGAGATCGCAATGTATCTCCGGCTGACCAATAAATAAATAAATAAATAAATAGTCAAAACCCATTTCCTCCTGACGATGCTTTACTAGCACCATCTATATATTCAACAGCTCGCATATATCATTTTTATGTAGAGTGTCCAGCACAGACATTCTTGTTGGTATGCTATACAGAATTTTTACTTCATAGTCAATGTGTCCATTTTTTGTTAGAAATCAAAGTGGCATGATAGGTGTCTTAGGTGCCATTTAATGGAAGAGATGTCAGGATCATGACTGTTCCAAATAATCTCTGGATCAAATGTTCCTGGATTTATGATCACCTAAGAAGGTATTTTATAATTGCATTTCCCTTATCATGGTAGCCCTGTACTCCCACAGGGCAGACACAGGGTTTGGCCTTGCAGAATGACTCATGAGTGAGATAGAGCCACTGAGTTACTATAGAATATCAGAGCTCTCTCTGGTTCATCATAGTTTTTCTGGTGGTATATTTTCCTCACCAGAAACTGGTTCTTCTCTATCATCATGCTGTGAAACATGACCTGGGTCCCCTTTGTTCTCTCATATACCTTTCCACCCATGAGGCAAAGCCTGGAAATCGTTTCCTCTCACTATCTATTGAAGTGAGACATTCCTGAAATTTAAATGTTGTCCTTATCTACTTATCATCTGAAGGTGAGAAACATTGAGAAGAATTCTTGATAACTTGGATGGTTGTCAAACAAGTGCTAGTAAATTTTTTCTAGATAAACAAAGTCTTCCTTGAATATTTAACTTAGTAAACAAAGATATCTTGTGTGCTAGTCGTTTATATACTGACTTTTATACCTTCCCTTATAGCTGAGTGCCTCTACATCTGGCACTTAAAAACATGCCATTTGGGGATGGGTGGGGAGCTATTGAACACAGGATGTGGGTCAAGTATAATGTGGAAACTTTCAACACTAAAGAAGAGAGTTGGGAATTATTTATTAAGGGCCAGTTTTCTCTCAACAACATTCCTGATGTATAAATGCAATTGTTTGCCTAATTCAAACAATACTTGTCCATTACATCTGCATGATAAAATCCGTGGCATGAGTGAGCTCCGGGAAAGGACAGCAGCAGCAGCCCAGAGTTGCAGTGGGATCACAGGTTTCATTCATTAAAATTACAAATCTTCAAATGTCTGTGAGTGGGTCCAAAGGGAATGTGTATACTTATTCTGACCAGAAAGTTTTAATTGGGTCTTTTTTCTTATCTTCTAATTTTGACCAGATATCTTTAATTGGATCTGTTTTTAACTTCAAATGTAGAGTAGAGTCACATCTTACCTAAGAGTATAAAGTCTTAAGTTAGCCAGCAAGCCAATAATTAATTATAATCAAAATTGCCCTGGAGAAATTCCTTAAATCATCCACAAAGTACAATGTAAATGGTTTTGTAAATACAACCCCGTATAGTAATTAGTAATTCTTTTTTTGGGTGTAGGGGAGGGGGAGAGGATGGAGGGAGACAGGATCTTTCTCTGTTGCCCAGGCTGGAGTGCAGTAGTATGTTTATGGCTCACTGCAGCCTTGATCTCCTGGGCTCAGTGGATCCTCCTGCTTCAGACTCCCTAGTAGCTGGGACTACCAGACACATGTCACTAAGCCCAGCTAATTTTTGTATTTTTGTAGGGGCAGAGTTTTGCCATATTGCCCAGGCTGGTCTTGAACTCCTAGTCTCAAGCAATCTGCCTGCCTCAGCCCCCCAAAGTACTAGGATTACAAGTGTGAGCCACCAGACCCAACCTAGTAATTCTTAAGAACAATGAGAATCACTGAGGAAAGAATAAAACTTTTAATCATTTAAATTCTGTTCCTTTAAAGAAAAGTATGAAATGGAAATGGAAAATGGGTACAAAACATTCTAAAATAGGGTATTCACTCTATTTTGTTAAAATATTAAACCTCTGTGTCCTTAAGACATCTTGGTAGATCTGCATGTTCCTATGAGGAATAAATGGGAAAAATTGTGTGACAGCACCTGGCATAGCACCTTACATAGAGAAAGCACTAAATAAAGATCCACTAGATTTGAATCAAATAGAGCTTGGTCATACCCAGGAATAATACGCTTTTTTTGGGAAACATAGGGAGAACTTGATGACTTGCCTACTGACTGTCCAGGTGGTGGCTCTACTGAACAACTGTTACTCCTGTGCCTTAGGGCATTCTACTTTTGACCCTTAGAGCAAAATTGTTTCAAAAATCAGAGTAAAAGTTAAATACCTGATCAGCGGCAGCCAAAAAGTATTGTTCAACACTGGATTATTATGACTTAAAACTTCTCTAATACTCCATTAGAACAGCTTGAAACAGTTCATCAAGTGGAAGTAAAGACTTCAAACTTCTTTTCAGTTATATGCAATAGTATAGTAGCTCCCTTAGATGTAAGAAACGGGAAATAGTATTTCCATTCACCTTTTAGGAAAATGACCAACAAGCAGAGATGGAAATGTATTCACTAGTTGATATCAAAAACCATGACATATAGTTGCATGTAGTAGGTAGCAGGTTACTAAGCCAGTGACCAAGTCTAATTTATGAACAAATGACAATGCACCCGATGATTCCTGGACATTCCTGATTGGCAGACCTTGGACTTCTTGCACGCAAGTAAGTAGGGGTTGGAGGCATTAGGATTAGGAAATTGAGATTATTAATTGATTATGTTAGATTGTTATTCCATATCTGCCCTGTCACTCCTTCCATTTTTTTCAGATCTCTTTGCCTAAACGCCTCCTTAATAGAGGTCTTTCTTGATCACTTTCTATCTCTATTGCTCTCTCCATATCTATCTCTGTCTCTCTAGATATCTGTCTTTATCACTATCTTTCTCTGTTTAGCTCCTGGCTCTGTGTTAGTTTTCATTCTTTCTCGTTTCTCTGTTTTATTTTTCTTATGAGCACTTATACTACCTAACATGCTATATATTTATATTGATTAGTTTATTCCACAAGAGCAGGGACTTTGGTTCATCTATTTTCACATCTCCAAGTTAGGACAGAAGCACATAGGAGGTGCTCTATCAATTGATCAATCAATGTTAATAAATATAACAAAGTATGAATGAATTATTATTTATTTAGCACCTGCTCTGAAATAGGTAGACAGTATAAAACCAGAAGTTCTAGATTCTGGCTATGATTTGGAGTTTATCATCTTGTAAGATGATCAAGGATGTGAGAATTAGACAACGAAGCCTAATATGCTCATTTTTCTCAATAACCTCTCCCTTTATTCTCCCCTTTCAAAACTAGCACTACTGCCAGGGAAATAGTGCTCCTCCCAGGTTCACAGCTCTTCAGGCTGTCTTGATGACTTCTTTTGAACTTCAAAGCTGCCTTTGATGTTCATTTTGGTGTCTGGAGAAAGTTAGCACCTGGTGAGCTTTGCCTCCACTTCTGGTTGGCTGACCTTATTGTTCTGTGCTCTCTAAGGCCAGAAAATACATAAGAAGAATGACCGTAACTCACATATGGAACATTTGCCTGACTCTTCCCTCTCCCAGGACCCTGATATCCTGGCTCACCTAAGTGCCTTTTGGGTCTGGGCCTAAGCTGTCCTCATGACACAGTCTGGAAAATATCTAAGCAATTTTTCAGAGGCAGAGTCTCTTCTCTTCCTCAACATCACTATTCCTTCCCTGCAAAGTACAGAGTACTTTCCACATGGAAACAGGAAAGCCGTAGGCCAACTAGAATAGAATCAGATTGTTGGGTGTAAAAGCAGAGTGTCCGTGCTGCACAATGGGGAAGAACTTCAATGGAGAAGCCAGAAGGACAAGTATTTCAACCTGGTTCCACCACTCACCAGCTCTCTGACCCTGGGCATTGAACCTTTCCAAGTTTCAGATGCTCTGCTGAATAAATGCTGGGGATAATAGCAGTACTTATCGCCTATGAAAGTCATGAGGGTTAAATAAGAGAATGTTGTAAAACGTACTGAGTACATGGCACAGAATCTCATTTAAAATGTTCACTTTCAACATTAGAATAAGAGCTCAGACTTCTAAACATGAGACATTTAAAGTAAAGCGTCGTGTAGATAGTAGATTCCAGACTAATTCAAGCAACACCTTCACTTAGATTGCAGTGTGAAAAATGAGAGATTTGTGTTTCATTTTCCATTGCTATACACCAGCACATGTCTGTAGCTACTCTTCGTATGTGAATATTTGCATACTTTATATCTGCATATATGTTAATGAACTGATCAGTTGACCAACAGAGGCTTATATTCTAATGCTCCCAACCAATTCCTGTGAGCTTTCTGCATCTCCCATGTTGCACTTCTCCACACCTCAGACCTCACAAAGTGTCCTTCCTGCTTTCCAGAACTATGGAGACAGGGACTTTGAATTCCTCTGCATTTATACAAATTAAGTCAAAATAAGAAGAAGGTCAAAATCTCTCAAATTTTAAGGTTTATACTTTTTGGACTTGAAGTGCCCAGTGTCACTTTCTTGTCATTTACTGACTTGAAGTCACCAGTGTCCCAGAGAGAAGAAAATGTAATTTCCATGACTGTACCTCAGTTCTAAGATGGGGTACATTTTATTTTTGTTTATGTGAATTATTTTCTGTTAAAAATAAATTATTGAAAAGTGAGAGTCACAGCAGCCACAACCTTTGCAATCTCTCACAGTTTAAGTGGAATCAAAATAGCATTCCAGGGTAGAGAGTGTACAGAGTGTATTCTGTATCTGCTCTCTGGTCATCAGAGATCAAGAGTTTCTTAAGACTGACAGAATAAAGTACTAGATGTTGTGTGAAATAAAGTAAATAAACTAAAGGTTGAGGTGGACATGAAGAAATATGTAGAAATATTCCTTCCCAGCTGAGTGAAATCAATGTAGATGATAAGGGCTTGGATCTGGCTGTTGGAAGGTGAAGCTCTGCTGCAAGGTCTCTCTGTGACCTTGAGCAATTCATTTACCCTTCCTGCCTGAGTTTCCCATTCTAAGAAATAGGACATGTGAGTTAGGAATATGGGGACTAGGAAAATTAGCACTTCTGAAGCTATCAGAATATAAAATAATTATAAATGTTACTTTGGTTATGTACATTAGAGGAAAAAGACTGAAAACATGATGAAGATTTTTAATCAGATAACTCTAGTGTTTCTAATATGTATTGGATGTTGATTTAAATATGAAATCCTACTCTCCCCCTGACTTATTTTAGGATTTGTGATTGGGAAGATGACAACGTTCTTGATGGGTAAATCACTGAATTTGGGAATCAAAAGACTTGGAGTTAAGTTTTTGTATGCCAAGGCCATGGAAAAGCCATTCGACCCTTCTTCATCTTAAAAATGAAGATGTTAATTCCACCCTGCCCCAGAGAGTTATTCAGAAAACTAAATGAGATAATTTGTGTGAGAAAAGTTGGTATCATTTGGTGAAGCAGGAAGCACCCACACTTTGGAATCAGAGAGACATTGTTTCAAATTCTTATCCCATCTCTACTCAGCCACAAGATGCTGGGGAAATAATTTACACATTGTGGATCTATTTCTTCATCTGTAGAAGACAGTAAAGTATCTACCGTAAAAGTGGGTAAGAAGAATAACATCTGAAAACTCCTGGTATGTATTTGGCCTCAGAAAATTCACTCCTCCTAACAACAAAATAGTCACCCATAGAGTTATAATGGTACAAGGAGCCTCGAAGAGACAGCTCCTTTTAAAAAACTTTTTAAAATTAAATAATTAATAACAAGAGAATAATATTCCACATTTGTGTAAAATATTAAGAATAACAGACTGGGAGCAGTGGCTGATGCCTGTGTAATCCCAGTACTTTGGGAGGCTAAGATAGGAGGATTGCTTGAGGCTAGGAGTTCATTACCACCTGGGCAACATAGTGAGACCTTGTCTTTACAAAAAAATATTAAAAATTAGTCAGGCTTGGTGGCATGGATGTGTCCCAGCTACTTGGGAAAATCATTTGAGCTCAGAAGTTTGAGACTGCAGAGAGATATGATCGTGCCATTGCATTCCAGGTTGGGTGACAGAACCAGACCGTGTCTCTTAAAAAAAATAGAATAAGATGGACATCTGTGTACTAGCTAATCACATTACAAACATCTTTGGGGTCTCCTATGAGACTCTACCCAATCCCTTCTCACCCTCTTCCTATAAGGTAACTGTAATGTGAATTTAGAGGTTCTCTTTTTAACTACATATACAGTATTATCAAATGATATAGTTTAGTTTCAAAAACTGTTATACTAATGGATTTTTACTACGTGAACTCTGACTTTTTTGACTCAACATTGTATTTGTGAGATTCCTCCATGTTGTTCAGCTGCAAAGCAGTCATTTTAATGACTTTATGTTATTTCATCATATAACTATCATTTATTTATCCATTCTTCTATTGATAAACATTTGGTTTGTTTCCATTATTTTGCCAATGTAAACAATGCAACTATGTGTGTTCTTATATAATCTTGTGATTTTTCTTTAGGGTATATATCCAGGAATGAAGTTGCTGGTTTATAGTTTATATAACTTCGTAATTACTGAAAATGTCAAATTGTTTTCAAAAGTTGTACCAATTTATACTCTCACAAAGAGCATATAAAGAGTTTTCATTGGTCTACAATCTTGCTAAGATTGGCATTGTCAGTAGCAGTATCTCATTTTTATTTTAAGGTGCATTTCTCTGATTACTCATGAGGTTAAGTATGTTTTCATATGTTTATTGCCCATCCGTAATTTAGTTGCTGATATTTTAAGACTTGCCCTTTCTACATAAATAGCATGACTGACTCAATGTGCAAGCAATTCACCCTGAATCTTGTAGAAATCCTTATAAGATGAAGTCGTCTTTAAGCATTCCAGTAGACTTTTCATAAAGAAATTTATAACACGTTGCTTTTGAACTCTCTCATATTACTTTCAGACTGTTGTAGACTAAACATCTAGCAGTTTCAGAGCATTCATAGTATACAATCAGAATATGATAAGCTACCAGCCAGGTCAAGGTTCTTGGATGCAAACATGAATGTGAACTTTCCTGAAGGAGGATTATTCATATTTTTGCAAATTGCCTCCTGACTGGCTTTATGGGTTATCTTCATAGGAGAAGTTAAAAGATACAGTGGAATATTTTACCTGTTGGAATTAGAAAAGTAAGAATAAAATCAATTTCTCTTACTCTAGCCCAGCATCAATTATTCTAATTTAGGATGTAGATAGTACATAGTAGCCTAATGTAGATAGTAGATTACAGACTAACTCAAGCAGCACCTTACATTAGAGCTACTAATTGTTTTCAGTCGACCCACAAATAAAAAAGAATTACATGATTTAGTATAAATATCCAAAAATGCTGCATTCACTTTCTTCATCTTCTTGAACAATTGAGTCAATTCCATTAAACTGGGCTGAGCAAAGTAGGCTTAGGGGATTGAAGTAGGCAAGTGGTAGGATGGTCCAGGCATGAAATTGTCATCCAAATAGGATGAGGAGGGAATTGCATGGGGGCAGCCGGATGTAGGGTTTTGGAGTGAGAACATCTGTGTCAGCAGAGAGGATGAGCAGCGGTGAGAAATTGATTACATATGCAGAACTAATCCAATAAGTAAATATATTAAAGATAATGAGAGCCAGCTTCCTTACTATTAAATAAGAGAAATCTATGGTTTTGAAGTGGAATTAGAATTGCCTGTTTGGACTCATTGTTTTCAATATATAGAAACAGAGAGAGAAATATATGTATATGTATTCACAAAGAGCACACCTAGCACAAAGGGCACCTTGGAAAAATATCCAATCCCCAGTTTAACGCAGGAAAAGTATTACATGATTCTGGAACACAGTTTTGTGCCAGAAACAAAGACTTGTTCAAAGAATGATGGAGACATGTCAAAAGGACACAGAGATCAGATTGAAGAGGCTCCTGCTGGCCCAATCTGTGACAATTTAAGCTTTAAAAGAAATAATTATAGTAATGGATTAAAACTAATGAATAGCATATAAATCTATGAGTCCATATTGATATAAATAAAAAAAATGAAGTTGATAGTTAGATGAAGAATGGGATATTTACATAGTGTCAAAGTATCTTCCCACAAAATGCTTACTTATTTCAAAGGGGAAAAAAATAGGTCTACAGTGGTGAAACCTGACAGACACTTTACTCAACGTATTTACTCGTCACCATCAGTGATGAGACAAACAAGAATTGTGACATTCCTGCCAAATAATCTGAATCTAATTATGAGGAAACATTGGATATACCCAGATTGAGGGGCATTCTACAATAACCAACCATTTGTAATCTGCGAAATTGTCAAAATTATGAAAGTCCAGGAAATACTGAGAAAATGTTCAAGATAAAATGATAACTAAAGGCAACATGTGATTCTGGACTGGATCTTTCTTCTATAAAAGACATTATTGGGACAATTTGCAAAAACTCCAGTGGGGTCTGAGGATTAGTGCTAGTAATGTATCACTGTGAATTTCCTGAGTTGGATGGTTTGTCGTGGTTGTATATAGGAGAATATCCTTTCTTAGATAAATATACAATATAACATGTGAGAGTGATCGGACATTCTCTCTAATTCTCAAACTGGTTCACGAAAAAAGGTTTTGTATTGTTTTTGCAGTTTTTCTCTAAGTTTCAGGTTGTTGGAAAAATAATTAATAAAATAAGGTCTAATACTCAAAGAGATAACGTGAATACAATCAAGATAAATTATTTTAATTAAACTTGTTCATAGTATTCAAAGTCCAGTGCCCAGCGAGTTCATGTATTTTAACCCAATTAGTTAAATCTCATCAGAGATGAGTAGAAACAGAAATTGATACATGCTTACTGAGTATTAGGTCCAGGAAAAGGAAGCTGTATATTTAAGTGTAGGCTAGGCAACCAGATCATCTGGGTTCAATGCCAGTCCCATTAGTTACTAGCTATGTAACCCTGGGGAATGAATTAATCTCTTTGAGCCAAGGTTGCCTCATTTGTAAAAAGGGGAATGATAATAACATTCCTTTCCCAAAATTTTGTGAAGGTTAAAGAAGAAAACATTAAGTCATTAGCATAATGTCTAGTGCATTGCAAGTACTTCAAATGGTAGTTCCTATTAATGTTATTGTTTTATTTATTTTTGTACCGCCACTCTCTCTGTTAGGAAAACTTACCTATGCTTGCATTGTTCTCTTTCCCTTCCCAGGTTCTGACTTTGGGGGCAGAAAAGATTCCCAGATTCTTTCCAAGTTTCTCTGGACCTAGAAAGTGGTGTAAAGAAGAAGTAATGCTAACAATAGCAAAATCAACATGTGGCATGCATCATTTCATTTAATCATTTCATCTGTGAAGCTAAGAATACTCGTTTGTATGTGGGGAAACAAATGTTTAATAGTCAGTAGTTTTAAGACCATTATATAAAAATGTCACATAACAACCAAGGTTATATCCTTTGACTCAATAATTTTTACCCTCTTTTTCAAATGTAAGTATGTTTGCCCCCCAGAATTGCTCGTTTGTTTCTGAAGATTTTGGATAGCAGTGACATACAAAGCCTGATACTCAGTGGGAACTCAAGAAATATTTATTGTGTTGAATATTTACTGTGTTTAAAGTGTTAACAATCCATGTCACATATCATAATGTGGATTACTTTATCAGATATTTTATTGAGGTAGATTTGATAGGGAAGGGAAAAAAATAACAAGTGTCTCTGGTGCCTTGCAGAATGGGAAAAATGGTTATTGAATTGGTAATGAAGCACAAAAAGCCAAAGAATAGAAATAAACTTTTCACTGGACAATTTTCTGTAGGGCCGGCATTACTGCCTACCTTTCTTTATGACACATCTAACTTGAGTGTATCTCTTTAAAACGATTTTAATGTAGTTATTTTCTATTGATATTTCCTTGTGTCTATTCTCAATACAGAGAGACAGAGAAAAAGAAAGAGAGAAAAAAACAACTAGTCATCTTTCTCCTTACAACTACACCTCATTTTACATGCTTGGGAACCATGTGTGAGCAAGTCCTTTCTTTTCTAAGCTAAGCAAGAGCAGTTGCTTTCCCCATCTGATCCACTTCCCAATAATTGAAAATGTTTGTCATTTTCCTTTGGGATTGCTTCCAGACCTCCCTCTTCTTTGAATGTGAGGTTCCAGACTGTCTCCACTATTCTAACGGGAGCCTCTCTCAATTCTAAATATAGGTCTTGGAGGAATAGTCTGTCTTTATTCCTATATGCATCTCATTACAATGTGAGCAGCAGATATGGTTTGAGATTTATCTTCAGATAATTTTATTAAGCATCTGCAGGTGTCATTTGCATATGCTGGGGCAATACTAACAAATAAATGCATTAAAAACCTCCTTTCTGAGAAGCAAAAATAAATCAGATGGTGTGATTTAAGAGCCCCAGGAAAAAGTAATGAGAAATTTTAAATGGTATAGAAGGTTATAGAGTAGCAAACCCCTCAATCAAGAAATTATTGATATTAAGTATAATATGTAATTACATATTTCTCGTCTACCTGTAACACATAATTTTCCTGCTTTGTATAGGGATAATTCATATTAATAAGAAAGAATGATATTTGAAATACTGTCTTAAGCCATTGGAAAATAAGAAAATTGGAGCAATATTCATGAAACTGGTTTATCATGATCTTTTCTGCTTCTAATTTATTTCACAAGGAAAACACTTCATCAATGTATAAGAAGGTTTAAACTGAAATCATTATAATTACACATTATAATGACAGCTTCCTGAATAGTGAAAACATTAACATATTTTAGATAGGAATTTCTAACAGGAAGTAAAACAAAATAAGGTCTTCTATTGTTCAAAGAAATATTTTATCTATGTTGTCACAAAGAATAAAGAAGTCTTTAATCCAAGGTCACTGAACACTTGGATCTCACTTAAATGAGACTAAAAACCCAAGAAAGAGAATCTGCACTGTTGTAAATCATGACTTTGTTAGGATGAACTCATTCCAGTTTTTGAAGATCAAGGTACAGAGAGATTCCTTGTCTGCAGCAAGAATATTTCACATACACACAAAAAAATTAGGTCTGTGCCCTTCAGTCAATCGAAGCATAGGGTAGAGATCCCAGACAGTTAATTTGGATTAATGAAACCTATTTGTGGAAATAATGAGCAATATAATGATCATAATGTGCTAAGAAAATAATCTCTCTTTTTTTCTGTTGAAAACTAGCACAAGTGGCCTGTGAACCTTCTTGATGGGAGAAGGCACATTTAATCCGGATGTTCATTTGCAAAGCATTTAGTTTAAAAGCCAAAGAAAATTATTCCTGCGTAATTGTTCTTTGAAACAGATTTATCGTGAATAGACCATTTGTGTTTGTGTGTGTGTGTGTGTGTGTGTGTGTGTGTGTATTTGGTAGTGTTGTTTTCCAGTCACATGCAGAAGACAGATGGTTGACAGTCAATGTTTAGTCAAGGGTGAGAATACTTTTGTTTTAGTCACAGATCTTCTCTACCAGCCACATGATATGTTCTCTTTTTAATCAGTGCCACAAAAGCTTTTGTGCATTATGAGAATGCTGCTAAATATGACAGATCAGATGCATCTTTTAATTTAGTCCCGCTAGGAGAATAAGCTATTCTTCTTTTACTAGGCAACAGAAGAGGACTTTTTATGTTACTTAAAGCTTAGCTGTGTGAAGCCTTTGAGAGATGGTGCTATCGTGTTGAACTTTCTTGAATCTTTTACCAGAGGCAAATGGCTGTCTTCATTTTCCACAAAGCATTGCTGTTGCTGTTGAACTGAAATGTTCTTTGGATGTGAGCCTGTACAGTAAACGTGCACACATTTAGGACACTTTTTGGCTGGCGTTATACTTAATAGGTGTGATGAAATAAAACTAAGTAACATGAGGAAAGCTCTGGTTTGGCCAGCTCATTCCCTACCCCGTCCTGCACACAGAGGAAGGCTTCACCATTTCCAGGCAATTCTTTGAGCTTTTGTGATGCAAAATTGGTGGAATGAGGCAAAGATAAAAAACCAAAAAGCAAGGCAGATGGATTTTTGACAGAAAATCAAAAAGCATGGAAAAAACCCAAAAACTATAATGTCCCGAGGTCTATAGGCAAGGCACATATTTTGCTGGGGGGCTCTGGGAACAAACGATGAACCTCATGAAGAGAGAAATCTGGACGATGCAATGATGTGAAAGCATAAGCAATTCTGGGATAGAAAAGTGAGAAACTCCCTGGCGATGGGACGTTATAAAATTGAGAAGAGAGAATTTTAATGGTTTGTTGCAACCTCTTTAAGGATGTTGAAATATGTACATAAATATTGGATGTCCTGTCTGGATGGTACTTCTCTGAATGTTAGCAGCTCTCTGGGACTGAGCCACATGATCAGGACTTCCTGGGGATTACATCAGCATGATAGTTATAAGCTTTTATAATGAGAATTTTCTGCTGGTGCTTCTTGCTTCAGACACATTTTGAAACATTGGAAAATTGCCAATAATGATAGGTTTCTGTGAGTACCTGAATATATTTGAACCGATAAACTTATTTATCTACAAGGCCATTTTAGATACTCATAATACAGATATTCTCTGTGTTACCCGAGTGGTATATCTGCTGACAGTGCTACATCATAAAATAAGATTTGTGATATTGTTGGAGATACAAGATGGTGAGTGATGATCACAGAGTACAGCATCTTAAGAGCCTGAAGGTGAACTGGAAAAAATTAAAATCAAGTTTCAAGAGATTTATTTGGCAACATAAGTCTAGAAAAAATTTGGCAGAATGTGTAGAAACTAGTAAATACAGAAGTGAGATACCAAGTGGCTTAAGATTTCTTTTTGTTTAAAATATTTCTAGTGGGTAGGACCCTGATCACTTGCTGAATGTTTTCTTGAATCTCTGAAGTTTTCTGGGACTTTGACTATACAGCAATAATAAAAGATTTTCAAAAGGAAAGCTAAGCATTTCTCAAGAATGATTTCCTTTTCTAAACATGCATTCCTGATTCTACATGATTTAACTAATTAACTAATTTTCTAACTTTTAAAGTCTCCTTTCCTGTCCACTTGCTGTAGGAGGCATGGGGTGCTACAGCATGACAAGCCTGAAGATGAGCCTGAAGATGAGATACTGGGTTGCAATAAAGCTATTAATTTTAATCTCCAGTGAGGCTGTGCAATCATGTTGGGAAGACCCAGCTACACAGATCCTATAGGCCTAACTGCAGACTAAGGTCATAGGGATTCTGGGAAGGATCAGAGAAACCTTTAGAGCACAGCCGAATGTGTCGCTGCAAATTTTTATGGTGCAATTTATCACAATGGCTAACATGATAGTATTAAGAAGTGGGGCCTTTAGGAGGTGATTAAGTCATGGAGGTAGATCCCTCATGAACATGATTAGCAATCTCATAGGAAGGCTGGAGGTGACTAGCTAGATCCTTTGCCTTACTGGCCCTCTTCCATGTGAGGGCACAGTGTCCATCTCCTCTCAAGGATGCAACGCTCAAGATGTTATATGTGAAGCAGATACCAGGCCCTCACCAGACATTGAACATGCCAGCTCCTTGATCTTGGACTTCCTAGCCCCTCCAATGGTGAGAAATAAACTCTGTTGTTTACAAATTACCTAGTCTCAGATATTTTGTTATAGCAGCACAAATGGACTAAGACAACAATCTTTTGAACTCTCTTAAGTCACATTTGTCCACCTCTTGTGCTCTGCTTATTTTATATAATTTGTTTATACCCATTTTTGTATACAAATAAGCTGTGTTGTTAATCACAGTAAGATGCCTCATGTGGGGAACCATGATTTCATGTATTCTTGAAGAAGTATTACACTCTTCCCTAGTCGTAACAAAGAATTTGGAAATAAAGAATCATGGAGACACTTTTTTTCCCTATGTTGAGAGCACATTTACACAGACACTTTACAGATACATTAATGCCAAGTACCCCTACAAAGTATGTATTTATTATACTAGTTGGGATAAGAAATTCACGCTCTCTAATAAACAAACTCCTAACTCTTACTGATTTAGCAAATGAACATTTACTTTTGGTTTATGCAGCGCAAGGTGGATGATCCTACTTGGTGGGACCACACAGTCATTCAGAGATTCAAATTCTTTCCAGTCTGTGGCTCTGCTTTCCCCTGGGGCCTTGGAGTCCTCTGCTAGATCCTCAATATGCAGCCAGCAGACAGGGAAGAGAGAGTGTGGAGTGTCACTTGGAGGATCTGTATAGGCCAGATCTGAAGGCAGCATCCACTACTTCTGCCCTTGTCCTAATAGCCAGAATCCTCTAGCCAGGCTGAATTGCAAGATAAGCTGGGAAATCCAGTCTATCTTTGTGGTCAGAAGGAAAGGGAATTGGATTTGGTGAAAAATGAGCCAATCTCTGGCATAGTGTTATGATCTTCACATTACTAATAGGAAAACTGAGTCATAAAGAGGTTAAATACAAAGTCACCCAGCTAGTGGTAAGCTAAAATCTGATCCCAGGAATCTGACTCTAGAACAGCATTTTGAACCATGGTACAAGGGTTCCTCACCGAGAAATAATGCATGGTACTCCCCATTACTTCAAATGAGTAAAATGAGGCAAGGAAGAGTTTTATGAACTCTTCCTAGTTCACAAAATGTAGCAGACACAGGATTCGTGTTCATTTACTCCATGGAATTTCAACCCTATTTAGGATAAATGTGTGATGCTCTGATCTCAGTGTATCTCTTTCTGAACATCCTTGAGGAAGTGGTATGTGTGCTCTGATCTCCGTCAGTATTCTAGACTGAGCCAACCCACACTCTATCATCTGAGATGCCTGTTTCCAACAGCAGGAATCCGTGGAGGCAAATGGTTAGAACTGAGGATCTAGACTGGGTTGTGGAGTCAAACTAACAGACAGGCAGTGTGGCATTGGGTTAAAAGGCAGACTCTGGAATCAAAACTCTTGAACCAGTAAAACGCAACCCTGGCTATGCTGTTCTCCGGCTGTGTGACTTTGGGCCACTTAATCTCTCCATTCTGTAGCTTACTCATGTGTAAAATGTTGATAATGATAACACCTACCTCACAGGGCTATTATGGGGCTACATTAACACATGTGAAGTACTTAGAATGGTATCTGACACATAAGCAATCAAAGGAGGTTGCTTTTTACTGTTGTTATTGTTGTTTACTGGCATCTGATCAAGCTAAAAACATAGTATATATTTTTGCTGACACTTAAAGAAAATCAGCTCAGTAAATAGCAACTTCATCTACTCAATAGCTCAAGCGATTGGATGCCACCCTCCCTCATTCCCAAAATCCAATCCATCAGTAAGTCCTGCTAGCTCTACCTCCAATGTATTTATTATATTTTTTCCTTTCATTGTCCCTCCTTTTCCCTAGTTCAAGCGTCTTTCATCTCTTGCTTAGACTACTGCAAAAACCATTTAAAAGTTTCCTTGCTTCTTCTTGTGCCCCCTACAATCCAGTCTCCACCTAGAAGCAAGAGTGATCTTTTCCTTTTCTAGTTTTATTGAGGTATGATTGACAAAACGAAAGACAAACAAACAAAAAAACTGTGTCTAGGCAAGGCATACTGGCGCATGCCTGTAATCCCAGCATTTTGGGAGGCTGAGGCAGGAGGATCACCTGAGGTCAGGAGTTCAAGATCAGCTTGGCCAACATGGTGAAACCCCATCTCCATTAAAAATATACAAAAATTAGCCAGTGGTGGTAGTGCACACCTTTAACCCCAGCTACTCATAAGGGTGAGGCAGTAGAATCGCTTGAACCCCAGAGGCGGAGGTATCGCTCCACTGCACTCCAGCCTAGGCGAAAGAACAAGACTCTGTCTCCAAAAAAAAGAGTATAAAACATGATGAGTTAATATACATCTATACATATACATTGTGAAATGATTACCACAATCAAATTAATTACCACATTCATCACTACACATGGTCACCATTGTTTGTGTATGTGTGTGTGTGTGTGCGTGTGAGTGTGCAGTGAGGACACTTAATATCTAGTCTCTTAGTAGATTTCAAACACTAGGGTATTATTGACTATAGGCACCATATTAGATCCTCGGAAGTTTTTCATCTTATAACTGAAAGTCTGTACCGTTTGACCAACATTTTACGTTATCCTTCCACCCCCCAGCCCCTGGCAACCATCATTCTATTCTCTGCTTCTATAAATGTGATTTTTAAAATTTTACATATAACTGAGATTATATAGTATTTGTCTTTCTGTGTCCGGCTTATTTCACTTAGCCTAATGTTCTCCAGGTTCATCCATGTTGTCACAAAAGGCAGAATCTCCTTCTTTTTAATGGATGAATAATATTGTATTGTATATATACACTGTATTTTCTTTATCCATTCATTTGTTGAAGGACATGCAGATTGTTTCCATATTGTGGCTACTGTGAATAACACTCTAATAAACATGAGGATGCAGATATCTCTTCAAGATACTGATTTCATTTCCTTTGTATAACACACCCAGAAGTGGGATTGCTGGATGGTATTGAGGTTTATTTTTAATTTTTTGAAGAAACGATTTACATAATGACTGTACCAATTTATATTCCTTTGAAAATATAAATCAGATCAGGTAACTCCCCTGAGTAAACCTGCCAACAGCTTCCAATTTCACTGAAGTAAAATCTCAAGAACTTCTTTTAATAATGGAAAGATAATTTCTTAATAGGGTCCTAGAGTGTCCAGGACAGTCCTGGCTTATACTGTTTTTCTAAGATTATTATTAATAGCACCCCTTTCACTCTCAAAAGTGTCCAACAGATGATAAATTATGTAATTGCCCTACTTAAGTGACCTGGAGCATTCCCACCCTAAGTAAATACTAACAATATAATTTGGTAATAAAATTTTTTGAATTTTTATAGCAAGGGAGAAACACCTGCTAATTTAATTAAAGTTGATAAGCCTCAAATGCAAAGCTTGAAGCAATTTGATTATAATGCAGAAAGTTAGATTTAGTTTGACTGGCTTTTAGCTGTATTTAAAAATAATTGCTGTGTTACTCAGCCCTGGCCCTGAGTCTTGTCTTCTTGACAGAGGGGCTTGGCCATCTCTCCAGCACAGCCTCCTCTCCAGGCCACACTGCTGTGGTGACCTGCAACCCCACTGGTGGACTGTGGGCCCTACTTCCATCAGGCAGGGAGAGGGCATTGTCCCTGAGAACCTTCAGCAATCCTAGCAATTCCTCTTCCCTCTCTGTGCATACCCCACCTGGAGTGTTGAGTTTTCCCATTTGACTCCCTTTTTGGCTGAGGGATATCCCTTCTTTCCTCTATTAGGGATGAGGAAAATGGAAGCTGGGATTGAACCTTGTTTGTGGAGTACACACCCATGCCCTCTGAGGCCTTGTTCTCTGTAAAAAGTCCATTTATCGAGAGAAACGAGAACCTATCTCTAGTCCATAATCAGACTTCGATCATCTGACTTCTGCCTACCTCTCTGACTTGCTTACCTTTCACTCTTTCACTCTCTTTCTTGACTGGGTACATTGCCTCCCTTTTCTTTCTAGAATATCCCAAGTGTGATCATGCCTCAGGGCCTTTGCATTTATGATTCCTTCTGCGTGGAATGCTGATCCCCTCATTTGCTGGACTCAGCTTAAATGTGACCTCTGTGGGAGGCCTTTCCTAAGGACCCAACCTAAAGCAGCTTTCCCGGTTAATATGGTTTGGCTGTATCCCTACCCAAATCTCATCTTGAACTGCAGTTCCCACAATTCCTATGTGTCGTGGGAGGACCCCGGTGGGATGTAATCGAATCATGGGGGCGGATCTTTCCCGTGCTGTTCTCATGGTAGTGAATAAGTCTTAGGAGATCTGATGGTTTTAAAAACAGGAATTTGCCTACACAAGCTCTCTCTCTTTTTTTCTTCACCTGCTGCCATCCATGTAAGACATGACTTGCTCCTCCTTGACTTCCACCATGATTGTGAGGCCTCCCCAGCAACGTGGAACTGTAAGTCTATTAAACCCTTTTTCCTGCATAAATTAGGCAGCCTTGTGTAAGTTTTTATCAGCAGCATGAAAATGCCCTAATATACCAATTATGCTATCTTTCATAATCCTGTTTTATTTTATTCACAGCACTTATAACTCTCTAAAACTATCTTACTTATTTAGTTGCTAATTTTCTTTCTTTTAAACTCCATAATAATAATAGTTACTAGACTTACTAGGAGCCTAACATTCTTTTAAGTACTCTTTGTAGATTACTTTATTCAACCTTTACAATCATTTTATGGGATAAGTACTATTAAATTTTCATTTAATAATTAAAGGAACTGAAGTGTAGAGAGATGAAGTAACTTGCCTAAAGTGCAGAGATGGTGCCAGGGTTCCAGCCTTGGCAGTCTGGCTCCAACATCTATCTGTAACCACTAGGCAAAGCCTCCTTCCAACAAAGTCCTTTCCAAAGGAGAGAACTTACCTGTCCTATGTGCCATTGTATCTACCCCCAGCACCTCCCACAGGACTTGGCTCAATTAATGATTGTTGAAGTTTGTGTGAATAAACTTTGTTATATGACAACATGACCTTGTTTTATTTTCTATAAACAGAGAAGCAAACCTTTCACTTTCCCACTTTATAGAAAGGACAGAGCCCAATCTCTTGTTTCAAGAGTAACTGAAGACAGGGGCCTAGCCAGGGCTGCTCCAGAAATCCAGATGGGGAAACACGCTGTGTGGCCCCAAGGCAGATTCTGCATGAAGTCTTGCAAAAATTTCTTGGAGTGGCTTTTTATGGAGTTTCTCAGTTAATCAAAAAATAGGAAATTCAGCACCAGTTTACCAACTCTAAAGGGAGCAATGCAGACACAGAACCAAAACATAGAGTGAAATAACAAATCCCCTCACATCTCCTCCATATCAGGTGTGGGCATGGAAAATTAAGCTGTCTTGGATTATGTATCTACGATTTGCATCTGGGTACCAGGAAACCTCCTTCTCCTATAGTCTACATCTCTGCCATACCTCCTCTGGGCTCCCACAGCATTCTGTACAAACCTGTATCTCTTCACTTACCACATTACAGAGAATTTAACTAGTTATCTGTCTCCTTTCCACTCTAAATGGTAAAGTCCTTGAACAATATACCATGTTTCCTTTATCACTTACATATCATAGCACAGTTTATAGCATATACTTGGTAAATGTCAGCTGAGTAAGTCTGAACTGCCTTAGTTACTTCTCTGAGAGTGAAGGAGATAGTTACATAAGATGCTTGGAAGTTACCTTCCAGCAATAGGTGTTGGACTGGTCAGGTAAGGGCTGTGCATTGATCTGGTTTGGGAATTGAGCCCAGCTACAAAAAGATATTTCTTTGTCTATACACACTAACATCTGGTTGTGTTCCAACTAGTTTATAACTGGATAAACATGCCCTTTCAATGTCCTGTTCCTATTTTCCCATTATCTGTTCCCTGCACTGCCGGTTACTTATATATGTAATATGCAAATATGAATGCACCAGCTCATAAATCAGAGGCCTGCCCTGGCATCCATGGGACCTATTAGAAGCAGATCTGTGCTTCTTGATTAGAACAAGTCCCTTTGAGGGCATCCATTCATCTGAATTGGTTGTGTTTCTCATCTAGGGCTGCTCTTTTTTCTCCTCCTTTGTGTCACTGATGCTTGTGTAACCACTGTTCAATTCTCTTTTCCTGGGTATCATTTCTTTGGACATTTATTATGCAATCAATCATAAAAGAAAAGCAAAACTCAACATATCAACAACGATAATCACATTCTCCTCATTCTCAGGAATTCAGACTTATTTCTACAGAAGACAATATAGCTTCTATCATTTATTTTATTCTATAAAATCAACTTAATGTGCTGAAAGCATTAAATAAGTTCTATGATTTTCTTTGTCAACTCTTTTACTACTAAAACCAAACAAACATAAAACCTGAATCATCACATTCTTTACAACATTAATCCTAATATTCATGAGCAAGGTAAAAGGCATTTAGTTCCCTGAGTCCTTGAACCATCAAATATTTGTTTCTTCTTCTTGCAAATTTATTCATTTAATAAATATATATTGAGTGCCCTATATGTTGGAAAGTAACACAAAAAAGCCTTGTTTTTTTTCTCATATTGAGTCAATTTGTTCAGTGCCTTTCAACATAGGCACAGTTGCCTAAATGTGTTTGAATGCATTCTGTGCCTCTGATACATTTAGTCTCTTATTTCTTTAAATGTCAGATCCAAACAGTATTCTTCCATGCCCAGCACAGAATGCATAGAAAAGAGGCTGTTCCTTTTTGAAGAAATGGGAGAATATTCATTTTCTGGCACATAGCAGATGACTAACAAGGAGTTATTGAATATAAATGAATAGCTGAAGTTAAGCTTAAAATAAAAGTTTTCAATTGATACTGCATTAAATTCCTCTTTTCTTTTTTGTTACCAATCCTTCTTCATTCCTTTCACTATCAACCTCTCTGTGAGCTGATAACATGTCTGTCCCATTTCTCTCCTGTGCCCTTACACCACTGACCTTTATGGTTCTCTAGGAACAATGTTCTGAAGGTTCTAGAAATAGAAAAAGCCTGTGATCATGATGATAACTTTGTGCTCATTTCTTTTAACACTTCTAATGAGGAGCAAGTGGAAGGAGATGAGAAGCCCAAGAAGAGAAGAAAGGATAATTTGATTCAGCAAATACTTATTAAATATTTTGCATGTATCTCTGTTCTAGATGCTAGAGATAAAGAGGTAAACAAGATAAAAATGTTTTCTTATAATGGGAGAAAAGACTAAGCAAACTACTGTATATAGAAAAACATCAGATAAGAAGTATTTTTGAGAATTAAAATATAATAATATATTTAAATTATAATAATCTAATTATTATAATTATTATAATTAAATTAAAATATAATAAAATGTTGTGACTGCTAATCACTTCAGTTTGGGAGATCAGAGAAAGCCTGTTTGGTGGTGGGGGGAGGTGATACCTAAGCTGAGATCTGAATGACAAGAAGGACCAGCCACACGAACATCAGGGTGAGAGCATTCTCACTGATAAGGCAGATGCCTTAAACTTGGTAAGATCAAGGGACAGATAGGAGGTGTGTGTACCTGGAGTAAATTCCTCTCTCACTTCCTGCTTCTTTTCCTTTACCTCCCTGAGAACCATTGATCACTGATACTCTACAGACTCCCAAAAGCAAATACCTCTCCAGAAGTCAGATGCCTCACCACGCCTTCTATACAGGTCAACACTTGTGTAAGTGGATAAGGGATAAGAGGAATAGAAAGTCCATTAACCCCTTTCCCATTGAGAAAAAAAATGCAGCTCGCTGTCCATCCTAATTTAATTTGACATAAACACACTCTGAGGTTGAAGCAAATCTGACGGATTTTCAATGTGAAAATAAAATATAAAAACTGCTATTGGAGTTATTTCTAAAGAGAACTACACCAGAATCATCTATTTTGGAAAACTTGGATTAATCAAATGAATCTTCAGCCAACAACAGTTTGAGAACAATGTTAACATCACACACAGGAATGGTATGCTTTCTAGGATTTGACATTTTCAGCAACAGAGAATCATTACATTTTGTAAATTGAAATACCACAACTAAAAACAGAATGCCATAAATAGAATGCTGTCTTTTGTTTCCAAAGTTGATATAGTAGAGTGATACACAAAATAATAAAAGTGAGATATTTTGTGGGTTAAAGCAATTTACACTGAGGCGTGAAGAATCACTGCCTAATGCGTTTTCATTGAAAAGGGGAACATTAACTGAAACAAGTATCTTAATCAGTCATACTCAATAGATTTTGTGTCTTGACATTGTTCAGATGCCCAACACACACTTATCAAATACGTCTCTCATTACACTCTGCTTCTAGTGGGAGTGAAAAGCTGGGTGTTGAACAGAGAGTTAAAGGATACCCCACCAGAACCAGTGTCATCCCAGAGTAACCATGGGCCTCAGGGAAATACGGGATATCATTGAGTGCACCAACATACATGTAAGGAGAGTGCCAGGAGGAGAGAAAAGAGAGAAAGGAGATTTAAAAATATTTAAATAAATAATGGCTGAAAACTGACGAAATTTATTTTAAAACACTAATTTATAAATCCAGGAAACTCAATTAATTCCAAGTAAGATAAAGAGATCTACAAACAGACATGTCATAGTAAAAATGCCAAAAGCCAAAGACATGGAGAAAATCTTGAAAGCAGCAAGAGAAAAATGACTTGTAATTTATGATGGAACCCCAATAAGATTAACAGCTGACATATCAGAATCAGTGGAGGCCAGAAGGCAGTAGAATGATATATGCAAAATGTTCAATGAAAACACTGTTGTTCAAGAATCCTGTATCCAGCAGTTATTTTTTTAAAATGAACATGGAAATAAAGACATTCCCAGATAAACAAAATTCAAGTGAAATTGAATTGAATTGCTGGCAGAATTACTTTACAAGAAATACTAAACGTAGTGCTTCAATTTTAAAGCAAGCAAAATCATATGGCAATTCAAATCCACATTTAAAAAAAGGAAAGAACATTGGTAAAGATAATTATGAATTATAAAAGACAGTATAAATGCATATTTCTTCCCCTTTCTTTTCTTAACTAATTAAAAAGCTTTTATATAATACACATATAATGTATTTGGAGGCCTATAACATATAGAACTGTAATATACTTGCCAATAATAACACCAAGGACAGTAGGAACAAAACTGTTTTGGGCTCAAGAAATGACTCCATTTAGTAACACAAATTCATAGGAATAAATAAAGAAAACTGAGGATGATGAATAAGAAGGTCAATATAACAAAAGCTGTAAGTATATATACATGTATATATATGTAACTATGTATTTTTTTCTCTCAATTTTTTAAAAGACAAAATGTATAAAAAAATAATAACAATGTAATTTTGGATTTACAACATTTGTAGATGTAAAATGAATAACAATAATACAAGAAAAACGTGGAAAGGGATTAGAACTAACACCTGTAATTAAGTTAATATAAATCTGAAGCTATTTTTGAAAAGTTAAGTTCTAGAGCAATCAGTAAAGGCATAATTTTAAAAATTTTTTAAATGTATCAAAAAATTATTAAAGAAATTAAAATGCTGCATGAGAAAATATTCACTAAATGCCAAACGGAGCAGTACAGGAGGAATAGAATATATATAAAAAAATGAGACATATAGAAAACAAAAAGTAAAATGTCAAATGTAAATCCAACTACATCAATAATTACCTTAAATGAGAATGTTTCAACTATGTGCTGCCTATAGGAGACATACTTTAGATTCAAAGATACAAATAGATTAAAGTTAAAAGGATGAAAGAGATATATCATGCAAGCAGCAACCGCAAGAAATCTGGAGTGCCAGACAAAATAGATTTCAAAACAAAAATATTAGTAGAGATAAAGGGGAACTTTTGTAATCATAAAAGAGTCAACCTATCAGGAAGATAACACAATTATATATATATATATGTGTGTGTGTGTGTGTGTGTGTGTGTGTATATATGTGTGTATATATATATATATAGCACCACAATACATGAAGTGTAAACTCAAACAGAAAATTCAACAATAGTAGTTGGAAACTTCAGTAGCCCACTTTCAATAATGGATAGAGCAACTAGGCTAAAAATCAACAAGGAAATAGAAGACTTGAACCACAGTCTAAACCAATTATACCTAACAGACTTCAATAGAACGTTTCGTCCAACAACAGCAGAATATATATATTCTTCTCAAGTGTATATGGAACATTTCTCAGGATACACCATATACTAGGTTACAAAACAAAACTCAATAAATTTAAAAGAATAGGAATAATTTAAAAGAATAGAAATAACTTAAAAATACCAAATGTGTTCTCTGACCAAATGGAACAGAATTAGAAATTGATAACAGAAAGAAATTTGGGAAATCTACAGATATGTAAAAATTAAACAACATACTCCTAAATAATGATCCAATTAAGAATCAGAAGAGAAATTACAAAATACTTTGAAATAAAAATGAAGACAGCAAATAAAAAACTTACAGAATGAAGCTAAAGCAGTGCTTAGTAGGAAATGTATAGCTGTGAATGTCTATGTTTTAAAAAACAATAAACCTCAAATCATAAATGTAATCTACCTGAAAACTGAAAAAAGAAAATCAAACTAATCCTAAAGCAAGCAGAAGAAAGGAAACAATAGAGATTAGAGAGGAAATTAATTTTATAAAGAATAGAAAAACAATAGAGAAAAGTCAATGAAAACAAAAGCTGATTCTTTGAAAAGATTAGCAAAATCGGCCAAACTTTAGCTAAATTGACCAAGAAAAAAACAAAACAAAACAAAACAGAGAAGACTGAAATTACTGGAATCAGAAATGAAAGACAGAACATTACTACCAACCTTAAAGAAATAAAAAGGATTCTAAAAGAACACTATGAACAATTGTATGTCAATAAATTAAACAACTTAGATGAACTGGATAAAGTCCTAGAAAGACATGAAAGTGTCTTCTGGTTACTGTGTTTATAGTGCAGGCATGGTAGTGGAAATAGTTAGACCTGTTAGCTGTGAATGGCAAGAAAGGATGGTGGCTCAGTGAGAAGGTTAGCACTGGACTTGGTGAGAAGTGGTCAATCTGGATATACTTGGAAGGGAGGACCAATGAGATCTGACAGGTCAAATGTAAGAGGGAGTCAAAGATGACTCCTTGTTTTTTTCCTAGAAGAACAAACAGTATAGCTTTTCCATCAACTGACAGGGGAAAGATCCTAGGTGGAGTTGTTTTGGGAGTGTGCAGGATATCTTTTATTTACCACTGTGCGGGCACTCTACCCGTCCTCATTCTGTTCTGTACCCCGGTAAGCCTACTGTGGAGTACATTACTGATGTTGTGCTCTCTGGGTCTCCAGTGTATGTTCAGCCAATGAGGGGCACTGGTATGAGATTCAAAGGAAGGAAGAGTTGCTTTAAGCTGGTTACACTCCTACAGGAGTCACAGCTCCTGTCAATTACTTCCATACCTCTCTCTCTTTCTCTCTCTCTATCAGTGACAACCGCTTCCCCTCTTCACTTCTTTCCCCTCCAAGATTGATGCGACAATAACCACCTTTGTTAAGCACTGGGGCACTGCACTGCCCTCTGTGGTTTCTCCTCACCCTGTAAATAGCCTCTTTATAAACTGTCCTCAAATTAGCCAATTAAAGTGTACCATTCGTTTCTCTTGCCAGGATTAGGACTGGTATGAAAGGAAGATCAGAAATTTGGTTTTGGAATTACTGAGATGTTAAGGAAGAGACAAGAATGGGCAGTGGGATATTTGAGTCTGGAATGCAGGAAAGAGGCCTAAAGACAGGAATTTAGGAGTCACTGGCAGAAAGAAGATAGAACCAGAAGACTTGATGAGATCACCTCGGGAATGAGGGAAGATAGAGAAAAGCCTATTTAGAGTCGGTTTTAAAGAGAACAAGAACTGGAGTGAGCAAGTATAAACAAGTCTTGAACGTTGCTACAAAGCGGCCAGTGCATGGGTAATGGCCGAGGAGGAAAGAGAAATTCTGTTTTTGTGTTCATTTTGTTTTATTAAGATGGGAGAAATAACTGCATGTTTGTATGCTGACAGACATGATTCAGTAGAAAGGGGAAAATAATAATGCAAGTGAGAAATGGGAGAATTGCTGGAGGATGCTGTTGAATAGGAAAGGGTGGGACCTAAGGCACAAAGGAGTGGGGAGATTGCCTGAGGTAGAGCACAGGGTACAGACGGTTCACCTACAGTAACAAGCAGGAAGGCACAGTGTGAGGATTCTAATTTCTCTTCTGATTGTATTTTCTCAGTAAAGCAGGAAGCAAAAAGATAAACCAAGAGTGAAGATGGGAGGGAGGGGTTGAAATTAAAGGAGAGGTTGTGAATGGTTACCTACAAGTGAAAACATTAGGAATTTAGGAAAATGTAGTCTGAATGTTGGCAGATCAAAGGAACACATGAAGTTCACTATGTGAATTTAAAGTGGTACCATGTTCAGCTGGAAGGAGGCAGTGCAGTTATAGAGTAAACAGACAGTTTGATTCAAAGGGGAGTTGGGGTTTTACTAAGCAAGTATGACAAAGCTGTGTGGCCTTGGACAAGTTATTTAACCTCTCTGAATTGTAATTCCCTCATGTGTAAAATGAGAATAATAATACTTATCATGAAGAATGCTATATGCATTACATAACACAAATCAAAACTTATCAAGTGTCTGGCACATAGCAAGTGCACAGTAAATTTCTGCTAGATTTATTGTTATTGGAACACCTATTTGGGGTATGAACATTTCTTAAGCGCAAATATTTGTTTTAATCATATTTACAGTTACCGTATGCTTCTCTGGAATAAGTGCTGTTCAGTTCAATTGAGCCCACATCAAAGCACATGCCTTCTCAGCCGTCGGGGGCCTAGAGACTACAACTATGTTGCCCTTGACTCACATCATTTCACTTCAACAGGGCATGAGCCTACAAAAAATACGGCTTGGGGAATCATTTACATAACTCCGCAATGCTTCAATTCTGCTGTGGAACAACATGTGGAAAGCCAAGCTCTTTAGTGTTAGACTTCTAATATTTAATCTTTTTGTGAAATTCTTGGCAACAGCCTTAAGGCAAGTAAGAATTGAGTTGCTTAGATTGGTATAACTTTGAAGTTATTCCTCTGTTCCTAGCACTAGTACTCTAAAAATAGAAATTCCGTGCAAGCACAGTTTGTATGTCTTGCTCGCCTTTTCAGTCATCATTTCTTTTATTCTGGACATTGATTACACTTGATTAAGTGTTTATATCACATTACTTTGGCTATATTTACTCATTATATTTACTTCAAATATTTTTCTTTAAGAAATGGAAATTATGCACTGATACATTCCTAGAGAGAACTGACATTATCTTTGCTGGGATTTTCTTTTTTCATTTGTTTCAAGAGAATTTGTACTCAGTTGTTGAAGCATTTTTCTTATGGCTGATTTAAACCTTCATCACATAATTCCAACATCTGATTCATGTTGAATTGGTGTCAACTGATTGTCTTTGCTCATTCAAGTCACAATTTTCTTGGTTCTTAGTATGACAGGTGATTTTTTGTTGTGTCCTAAACATATTGTCTCTTATGTTCGGAGACTCTGGATCCTATTTAAATCTTTTAATTTTAGCAGGAAATCACCCCGTTTAGGTTTAGCACATGGATCTTGACCTACTTTTTTTTTTTTTTTTTTGAGACAGAGTCTTGGCTGTTGCCCAGTCTGGAGTACAATGGCGCAGTCTCGGCTCACTGCAACCTCCGCCTCCAGGTTCAAGTGATTCTCCTGCCTCAGCCTCCCACCACCACGCCCACCTAATCTTTGTATTTTTAGTAGAGAAGTAGAGATGGGGTTTCACCAGGTTGGCCAGGCTGGTCTGGAACTCCTGACCTCAGGTGATCCACCTGCCTCGGCCTCCCAAAGTTCTGGGATTACAGGCGTTAGCCACTGTGCCCGGCCTTGATCTACTTTTGTGTTGTGCTTTGTATGATACACTTTAATTCTCAGAGCCTTCAAGGCATTATTTTGGTCGACTTGGTTTATCTGGTGTCAATGGGGTTCTCAATGGTCCCTACAGGTGCTTCCTGAGATGGTTAAGAGGTTTCCCTAGGCTAAGCCGCTGTGTGTCTCCTGGTCTGGAAGAGGCCTAGCGGGATTTCCTCTCTGGACAGGGAAGGAGAGTCTGGAGCCTGCGGGAACACAGCCTTCCCAGGTCAGGCTGCTTGCCATAGCTGGGTCTCTCTGACCAATTTCAACCCTCCCACCTTCACCCGAATGTCTCTGGGCTATAAATAGGGATTTTGTTTTTTATTTCTTTTTTTTTTTTTTTTTTTTTTTTTTAAGTGCAGTGGTGCGATCTCAGCTCACTGCAACCTCTGCCTTCCGGGTTCAAGCAATTACATGCCTCAGCCTCCCGAGTAGCTGGGATTACGGGTGCCCGCCAACACACCTGGCTAATTTATATATATATATTTTTGAGACGGAGTCTCGCTCTGTTGCCCAGGTTGGAGTGCAGTGGCGAAATCTTGGCTCACTGTAAGCTCCGCCTCCTGGGTTCAAGCCATTCTCCTGCCTCAACCTCCCCAGTAGGTGGGACTACAGGCGCTCGCCACCACGCCCGGCTAATTTTTTATATTTTTAGTAGAGACAGAGTTTCACTATCTTGGCCAGGTTGGTCTTGAACTTCTGACCTCATGATCCACCCACCTGGGTCTCCCAAAGTGCTGAGATTGCAGGCATAAGCCACCGCACCCGGCCTAAATAGAGTTTTAAAATATAAATCATTCTCCTTTTCTACACAATAAAATTTATAATTAATATTAAGAACCGTGAAAATATCATTACACAAATAAACATTTGAAAATCACTTTAATATTTTTATTTTAAAAGCTTTCAAAGTCACAGAGTTCAATGAATAACACTGAACACTCATATACACCTATCTGGGTTCACCTACTGTAATGTTAAACAGATAAAATATAGGACTCCCAGTTAAATTTGAATTTCAAGTAAAAAGCCAAATAATTTTTAAAGTTATGTATGCATACAATATTTTGTACCTACTTATATTGAAAAATTATTTGTTGTCTATCTGAGATTCAAATTTAACTGAGTATCCTGTGTTTTTCTTTGGTGAATCTGACAGCCCTAACTTAACTGCTAACATCTGGCCTCACTCATTCCAGTCTTTTCTCTACATATACTTTTCCTTTGCCAAACCATCTGGGGAAGACTTTAAAAATAAAATCACAGAAGGTTTCATATGTGTATATGAAGCAGAATTGTCTGCCTTGGTTTTTTTCATCTAGTACTCAAAACTGTATTTTTCCATTGGTTATTATATAGCACTAATTCCCCACCCCTGCCTAGATTTTGGCTAGTTTCAAGTGCACAACCATGATGTAATTACAAAAACGCTTCAACTCTTATATCAGAAAGCCAGATGCTGTCACCAGTGAAACAATAATCAAGAGGCCTCTGAGCACCACCCTTCTAGAATTGATGCTAAAACCATTTCAAGCGAAGGGCAAGCGTTCTATGAAAACTCTCATATTGACTAAGCAGTTACCATTGCTTGGTTCTTGAAGATGTTCCAGCTTTTCTCAGTTTCTTTAGTATGAGAAATCTCACCCAAATTCTACTTTATGTGGACATATCCATATTTATAGGTAACCATTTTAACTTAATGATTAAGAGCACAAGTCTAGGTTTCAGACAGTTGTGGGCTGAAATCCTATCTCCTGTAGTTAGGCTAATTAAAGGAGGTCATTTCTCTCATCTGCATAATGGAATAAAATATCTACCCCTTGCATTTGTTGCAAGGCTTAGGAGAGCACTGTGCTTAGGCACATAGTAAGCTAGCAATCATCATGCTGCTCTCCACCACAATTTATCACTTTCACCAAAGCCAATTTTATGTTATGTGTTCCTGATCTTTCCCTGGAAATCATATCCACACTAGTTTGAAGGCTTCTAAACCACAGCTACTGCTCACAACCATCTTATTACAACATATCTGAATACTGTAGTCGTGCACAAAAGCAGAACGGAAGTGAAAAGAGATGAGGTCTCAATTGTGTTCTCAGACCCCAAACCACACAGACACAAGTCAGGGACCACCAGCTAGATAGAAGTATAGTAGTAAATTTGGCTCCATCAATGACCACATGGTGTGTATGTGTTTGTCTGTGTGCATGTGTGTGTGTGCTCTACAAATGAGATGATACGAAAATATGTTAAAAGTTTATGTGTCATATATAGGAAATGATTTTTCCTTCACACATGAATTCATGTTAGTCAGATACTTATCAGATTAATGTGTGCAGTTTAGGTCATGAGACCTTTTTTTTTTTTTTTTTTTTTTTGAGACAAATTCTTGCTCTGTTGCCCAGGTTGGAGTACAGTGGTGCAAAGAGGGCTCACTGCAGCCTCCTCAGCCTGCTGGGCTCAAGTGAATCTCCTGCCTCATTCTCTGAAGTAGCTGAGACCACAGGTGCATGCCACTATGCATGGCTAACTAAGCAATTTTATAGAGATGGGGTCTCGCCATGTTGCCCTGGCTGCTCTCCAACTCCTGGGCTCAAGTGATCCTCCTGCTTTGGCCTCCCAAAGTGCTGGGATTACAAGTGTGAGCCACCAGTGCCTGGCTCAAACCTTTAAAAAAAGTGTGGAGGCACTGGAACAGATTCAGAAAAGGGAACTACAAATATGCAAATACTGACATGACGAAAAGTCAAAAGAATTGAAATTGTTTAGAAGGACCAGGATAAACTGGTTCATTTTCAAGAATAGCAAAGGTTTGCTGGGAAGATTCCAATTCACTATTCCTGCGTTCACAGAGGATCAAACAAAGGGAAATGATTACATTGAAATCGTGTACCTTTTTACTTTGTATAAAGAAGAGGTTCTAGGAAATTTGGTGGGAGTTTTGACTTAAGCTTTGTATATAATCACCAGTCCTGGCTATTTTCGATTTGGCATCTACCTGAAGCCAGGGGCTGTGGTAGATGAATGTGAAGGTTCTTTCTAGCTTTGAAATATAACTGGAAAAGAGCAAGGCACTGTGTATGGAAGATATGTTGCACAATTTAAAATCTGTTAAACAATTACTGAAGAGATGGGTCAGCCACCATGCAGAGATGAGTATTTTGGCATGCTCTGGTTGTTCACAGAGCACAACATGAAACCCATCAATCAGCTTTTAACAGACAATTCCAGGTCAGCCAGACTGACTGGATTTTTAGTGCTGATTGCATTGGATTTGCATTTGCTATTACGAAAGACGACAACCGACAATTTCTTAGAACATAAATCATTGCGCGTGCCTTGACCCGTGACTGGAGAAATGAAGAAAATTTTTAGAAGTTGCCATTGAACTAACAATTCTCAGTATGGATGGAGCTGTTTCCTTTATTAAATTCAGGATGGATTCATTCTAGGAACAATTTTGGTGTAGTGGGTCTCATTTATTATAGATTACCAACTTGCAGGGCTTGGCTGCCAAAATACTTTGGCTCATTCTCAAACCCCAGCAATTGCATAAATTTTTCCTCTCCTCCTGCTCCAGAGCCATTAACAATAACTCTAGTTGTCTTTTCTTCTTATTTTATCTACTGCTTTTGTCTTGAGTCCCCTAGAAATTTCTGTATGCTGTTTATATACTGCAATATATTAATGATGATTCATAGCCATGTATTGATTCTTGTGATCCTTCCAAAACTGTGTGACTTTGTTCCTCTACTTGGTTTCTATGTCCCTCTACTTGGTTCTGTAAGTCGTATTTCTCCTCTCACTTATACATGGAACAGCACAGACACTCGTAAATGAAACATGTATTTTTCAGTCAATGTTTATTGTCTCTGACCAGATCTAAAGGACTTGGTTGACTGCATGAACAAAACAAAACAACAACAATAACAAGACAAATCAAAGCAAAAACCCTGTGATTAAATAAGCTGGAACTTGATCTCCCACCTGCAAGTGGTCTGGAAGTGGAAAGATCGGGGCTGGCTAGGCAGCTCTAGTGTTACGATGGCCATGGACGCTTTCCCAGCCTCATGGTCTGCTGGGTTGCCCTAGTTTCCGTCACGACATCCACATTCCAGGAAGCTGAGTGGAGGAGGAGATGGGAGTAGGGCAGATTCACCTCTTTCAAAGAAATCTCCTAGAAGTTCCACACAACATTTCTAGTTGATTCTCATTGGCTGGGACTAGATACATGGCCACTCCCAGACTCAAGGGAGTCTGGAAAGTGTCATCTTTTACTCCAGGTGACAATGTGGTCTACTAAAAACAAATATTCTGTTATTGTGGAGAAAGGAATCAGTAAATGATGGACTAGACAATGATCAGCATCTACTGCGGAGCCCACCTCGGGCTTTGGCAAGAAGAGCCTCAATCCAGATCCAATGATTTAAGACGTCAGTGTGGTGTGGACATTCCCCTCTGGTAACAGTGTACCAGGTGCTGTGTTAAGTGCTTCGTCATAAAATCCTCATGAAAACCCAGGAAGAAGGTGCTACTATTATGTGTCAAGGCTAAATAGGTCCATTTCATAGATGACAAGACTGAAGTACATACTGGATAAAGCCATGCAATTAGTTTATAGTAACTAAGGTACTGTATTATTTACATAGTTCATAGTGAAGCTGGTGATTGAACCCAGGCAGTCAGATTGCTAAACATATGCTAGTAACCATATTCCTGTGTTGCCAGTGGAGCAGAATGGGAGCATCGCCTTTCCAAGAATTTTCCAGCATAAACTATGGCATAACTCTCAGGGATTCTGTGATGTTGCCTTTATTATGCTCACACAGACATACACATGTATGTGAAAAAATTAACATCTCTGCTTTCATTTGGACATGATAGGCAATTTTCAAGACTTGCTATCAACACTTACACTTAGATGTTGGTGCCATCCTTCTTCTACCTCATGTTTCATTTGTTAAGTGTTGTCTTTATTTTTCTGATTACTAGAAGCATGGAACTGTGTAAAGTTTATTTCACGTGAGCTATTTGCTGCAATCCATTCCTTCTTCTGAAGCACTTTATTCCTACAGCTACCTAGGACTGTTGAGATCTAGCCATGATTCAAGACGGGGCTGTCAGTCCATTTGACTGGGGAGATGGCCAAACCCTTGTGAAACCTTGCCAGCTTAGGCACAGGATTGATGACAGGTTCATTGTGGAAAACAAGATTAAAAAGATTTGGAGGATTGATTTTGGTCTAGAGAAAGATGCTCTATTGTTTTGATTGCAATTTTGATTGGCAAATTGGAAAATAGAACTTAGTCCTACTGAATGTCAAACGAATGGAATGTTACTGTAAGGGAAAATAATTTCAAACAATTTGTGTTTTTTAAAAATGCATATATTTTTCTAACTCAAACATTGTAATCCCTTCATATGAAATAAAAACCTACTAGTCAGGAGTCCATTACATAAATACATCATGTCAGCTGATGTGAGAAATAGTCTTCTTTTAAAATAACTGATGAAGAGTAGAGATTTAATGCCTTTGAATTCATTATTATTTTACACTGTTGTGAAGAAGAATTTTTATAGTTCATTGTTTCCATAAGTCATCTTAGAGTTTTCCAGAAAGAACTGAAAGAAAATGGAATAAAGATATAGCCAGCTTTTAAAAATGTCTATTATAGAAATTGTCACATGTATTAAAAGAGTAGAGATAATACTATTGTGATCGTCCATGGGACCATCACTTAACTTCAGCAGTTACCCGCACGCGGCCAGTCTTTTATCTCCACCTCCACCCTCATCTCCCTTCCCCTGTACACACCGGGTCCTTTTGAGTAAATCTCAAACATCATCTCTCGTATCTGTAAATACTTCATTATGAACCTGTGCAAGTTACAAGATTTTCTAAAAAACATATGCCCAAACTTATTATCATGCTTGAAAAAAGTAATGATGGTATTGAGAATATTATGTGCTTCTCTCTTCTTTTTAAAAAGTTAGTGTGCATAAATCAGGACCCTAGCAAGTTCACACATTACATTTGGTTGTTATGTCTCTAGTATTCTTGTAATATACAGGTTCATTTTTTCCTTTTTTTTTTTTTTGCAATTTATTTATTGAAAAAATTCTTGTGGAGTATATATCACATTGTGGGTTTTGCTGATTTGTTTATACCCCTGTGGTGTCATTTATTATGTTCTCAGTCCCTTGTATTTTATAAATTAATCAGATTTAAGTTTGATTTTTTAAAATGTCTGCAAGAATATTTCATAGATGTTGTTGTGTACTTCTTATTGGATCACAATATTGCATTGCGTCAGGAGGAACATAATTCTTCCTATTTTATCACATCAGGAGGAACATAATACAAGTTGTCTCCCTGTTAATGATGTTAAGAGCGATCAATTTTTGATGGGTAATCTCAGCCAAATCTTTCCTTATAAAGTTCTTCATCAGCTTTTTACCTAATAATTTTAGTAGCTGTTCACCATGTAAAATGAGATAGTCCAATTCTATAATTTGTTCTTCATATATCAGCTGGAATTCTTCTAGAAAAAAATGGCTTTCCTACATTAACTATTTGGTTACCTTGAAGTGCTCTTTGTACAGAAAAGGTGTATAAATGCTTGAGTTTTGACAATAAAATTTTAGAATAATGAACTTATTCCTTAACAACTGGCAAAATTCGCCAATGAGCTTTTTAAAATTATTATTGGGGTAAGCAAATGATTTTAAACATATTTAATAGGCTAAGTCCTCTGCTGTTATTATTCCTTTATATAATCAAATTGTTCTGTTTTTGGAAGCCCCAGATCTGGAATCAGGACTTTCTACAAAGTTCCTTTTTAATGGAGAATGGTATTTAGAATCCCTCGTCTAGTTGCTGAGTTGATCAACATCTCTAGACCTTTTCAGTGGTCAAAGGTAGAAAAATAGTTCAGGAGTCTGTACTAATACTTCCAACACCAATTTTGGTTGCAGGACTTTTACTTATTTAACTTATATTTGTATCTTTTCCTTCTTTCACTGAATGCCTTTGTTCCTAAATGAAATAATATAAATATTTATTTACTTTTTATTATAATAGTATCAGAATGACAATATATTAAAACTATATGATTACTGAGAAGAGTCTCGATTACTGAGGAGACTTTTTTGCACTTCTTTTGTTCTTAGAATGTAACCCACTAGTGATATATGGTAAAATTACTGTTTTAAAGTCACTTTGAAATAAGCCTTCTCTGAGTGGTTAAGTCACCAACTCAAAAATAGTTAGGTTTATTATTTTCTTTTAGCTTTCTTATTCTAAGAATTGATTTTTAAGTTCATTTTTTTTTGATGATGTACATATATTTCCAGAGTAAAAGCTACAAAATATTTTTAAAAACTGTCATATTCATCCCCTCACCCAATTCTCATTCTGACCTAAAGGTAGCCNTTTTTTTTTTTTTTTTTTTTTTTTTTGAGATGGAGTCTTGCTCTGCCGCCCAGGCTGGAGTGCAGTGGCTGGATCTCAGCTCACTGCAAGCTCCGCCTCCCGGGTTCACGCCATTCTCCTGCCTCAGCCTCCCGAGTAGCTGGGACTACAGGCGCCCGCCACCGCGCCCGGCTAATTTTTTGTATTTTTAGTAGAGACGGGGTTTCACCGTGATAGCCAGGATGGTCTCGATCTCCTGACCTCGTGATCCGCCCGCCTCGGCCTCCCAAAGTACTGGGATTCCAGGCTTAAGCCACCGCGCCCGGCGTATCTCGGCATTTTTAAAGTAAGCCGCTGTGTGTGTGTGTGGTGTGTGTGTGTGTATGTGTGTGTGTGTGTGTGTGTGTGTAACTATCTGTAGTGTCCCTCTTCCTTAGCTGGAAGATGACATAGCATACACACACAATACAAATGGCTTTTCTCATTTAACAATATATCTGTGATTACAGGTGCATAGTGCTCCCTTTGTTGGTATAACCTTAGTTTATTCACCTTGTCCACAATTGGTGGGCATTTGGAATCTTCCTAGTGTTTTGCTATTTCAGAACTGCTGCAATAAGCAGCCTTCTTTGCCAGTTACAATTTATTTGACTACTTTGTTGATAAAGGCATTCGGGTTACTTCAGAGTTTTCCTGTTATAAACCAAAGTGTGATAAACATCCTTGCAGATGCAATCTTTGTTATCTTAATAGATTGAAGCTTTCTGAGAGCAAAGCATTTTATTTCTGCTATATGCGTACCATGAAATGCATCATCAGTTGGAAGGCATTCCGGAATTCTTAATAAATTAAACTGAATGAGTCATGAAAGAGACATTAGAAGAACACATTCATATTTCTGGAAAACGTATGCAAATCAATGTGTTACTGATCTTCAGTACCAACAAAGTAAGGATGCTTTTCTACCAAAAGGATTGATATTCACATTTTGTTTATAGGAAAGTTTCTTTAAACAGAAAATTTCTCAAATAAACACTGAACAAAGTTAAAGGAAGGGAATATGAGTGGGGTAGTGTTATTTATTAAGGAACTACCACACTCAAATTAGTCAAACAGACCACAAAAATTAATCGAGAGCCTAGTATGTGTCAAGCTGCTGATCCAGGGGCCGGGAGTCTTGTTAAATGAAACATACTGCATTCGTGCCTCGAGGATCTTGTTTTCTAGTGGACAGGCATAAGTGGGAAGGCACAGATAATGAATACAGGGAGAAACATGTAGCATATCTTAGGAAACTGATAATGGCTGGAGAGAAAACCTTGGGAAACGGAATGGGGTAGAATTCAGAGCCAAGGTGATGTAGACAGCTTTTAGATAAGAACGTGGGCTGGTAGATTTAGGGACAGGAGAATAGAGTGGTTCCTTTCAGAGTGCATATGCTTTCCCTGGGAAGAATGAAGGGAGGGTGGGTGCTGAGAGGATCCTGGAAGGTGGGAAGTAATTGATTTGGAGTGTGGGAATGTAAAGTTATTAGGGAAATGTCGTTGATACTGTGCTTGGGACTTCACCTGTGAGAGGTTATTCAACAAAAGCTGTCCTTCCAACACCCCTTGCTGAAAGAAATATTACAGCCCATGGTCTGGCCAAGGGGGTTAAGAACATCTCCCTTCCATTCCCACTGTTGTAGGGAAAAAGCAGGTTCTTGTCACATGACCAGGAAAGAGTAGGCTTGTGGACACACAGAAGGGTGAGAAGGGGAATTTATTGGGCAAAAAGGAAAAAGGAAAAACAACTCAGCAAAGTAAGATGGAGTCCTGCTAATGGGCTCTCCACCTCACTGATTGAATCCCAGGTTACCACCCAGGAACAGGAGAGGCCAGGCTCCTCCCTGCTGTAAACAGAGTGAACTTCCTGAGGTTCCACCCTATCCTCCCACTGCGAAGACCGGTGGGAGATTCTCTGAGGACCTTCCCCCTTATCTGCCTCCTGCATCTATCACCACCAAGCTGATTAGAACAAGAATTAGCACTGGACTTGGTAGGCAAGCCACAGATTGCCATATCTAGTGTGTGATATATTACCTCCGACATGGACAGACAATGAACTTAAACCACCAGCTTTCTGTTCTTAAATTTGGAATTAGGAAATGGAGAGAATGAGGCAATGAGAAGACAATGCAGAAACTGAAAGAGTGCAATGAGAGATGCCACTAGAGAGAGCTGGGTCCGTGCCACACTAAAGTAGGAGAAAGCAAAAAAACTGTGCTTAAGCTAAAAGAATCTTCCAGAAAAAAAAAAAAAAACAACAAAACAAAACAGAAAGGATATGGGGAACTAGGCAAAGAAGGAAGGGCAGGGGAGCATGGTCTTTAGAGTTGTCTCATTCCTGAAAACAGTAGTCCAGGCCCAGTTCCAATCAACATGTTTCCTCGGAAGAAATCCACTTTTACTTGAACTAGATTGAGTGAGTACAGTGGACAGCTGCCATTTCTGTGCCCAACATCTCCTCTCTTGTGGCTAACAGCACACTTACTTTTGTCTAGGAAAACTACTCTTTTTCACTAAGCTTCATGAACTGTGGATGTCATCGACCCATCAATTCATTCCGTCTGTGAGCACATGACCTATGTTTGGTCAATTATCCCTCTCTTAATATAATGATTGATTCAAGGAAGACCATATAATGTAATAAAATCCAGTAAAATTCAATTTGGGGGCCCTTGGAACATTGAGAAAAAGATCTTTAGTTGTGGTTGTTGAGAAGACAGAACAGTGGCTGTTTGCTATCACTCGAAGAGATCTAAGAACTGAATCAAAAAGTAAAAAACGGAGGTGAGAGAAGGAGAAAGCAAAATGAAATCAAGATGCTGTCAAATGAATCCCTGAATCTGTTCAGATCAGATGCTAAAGAACATAACTAAATAAAGTATGGAAAGCACAGGTCCCGTATCATACTCCTAAGTCATACAGATGCTTTCGATTAGAAAACTGAGATGTAAATGACACTGACAGAGATCCAGATTCAGAAGCCAAAGGAGAAAATTGATACAAAACCAATTGGGACTTTATCTTTGAACCTCTTCTTCCCATGAATTTTCTGGCATTTCAGATTTTCTATATCCTCTAATAACTTCTTAAATACTCCTGATTATTCTTTGCTCCTGAGTTCCTTGTCTTCCTTTGTTGGAGAGGAGATAGAGAGGACCAAAGTTTGCCATTTCTGAAACTTACCCATCCCTCTAACTGTAGTGTTGTGTAAGTGTTAGGCTCTGCTCCTCACCTGAGTGTAAGGAATCATGTCTCTGATCAGCCCTGTGACCTTGGGTAGTTCATCTTCCCTTTTAATCTTACTGCAACTTTCTTATTTGCAAAAGAGGAGTCACCAAAGCTGACTTCCAAGGCAGGAAGAGAAAACATCTGGTGCTTGTGCTGCCATTTCCCCTACACACCCATCCCAGCCTGGTCCAGGCATCACTGCACCTGTGTGGAGTCTTAGATCATTCTCATGAGCGATAAATTGTGTTTGCCTTACTTGCTTTGAAGTTTCTCAAAGCCCTGAATTCTGCGATACTTCTGAAGAAGAATGTGATGAAATTTAATATTTCAATATCTTTACCTTTATATCTTAGAACTGAACAACTTCTCATAGATAACTGGCAGCATTCATAAAAAAATTTAATCTTCGGACTTTTAAGTTTTGTCTAAAAGCTTAATATCAGCGTATAGGCTGTATAAACAAATTCTTACAGATTCCACCATTAAGTATTGCTAGAATAAGGAAAGAATGCCATTATTATGAATAATTTGCCAAATACTCTTTTCTTACGAGCCTTGAGATTTGAAATATGGGTTAGAGGGTCTCCATTACCTTCTTATAGTCACCCAGACTTAAAATATGCACTCACCTATGCTGCTCTTAACATTGAATCAATCACCAAGACCCTTGGCTACATCTGTACCCTCAGACTTTTTCCTTCACCACCAGCCTGGCCCAGGCCCTTATTATTTTGTGCCTAGAGCATTGTAGGATGGTTATAGTCCATCTCTGTAATTCTTTTTTTAAAGTCTTTCATCATGTACAACATGCTCATATTGATCTTGCTAAGATAATTGGTTGTCACAACATCTCCATTATCAAAACCCAAACTCCATGACTCTGCTCCATGAATCTTCATGGTTTTGTCCATAACAGGAGCTTTCTTCTTAGTTCATTAAATCATATGGTTAGCAAGTATTTATGGGATTGCTATCCCATAACAGGATCTATAGTATGGCTAGATATGCAACTATGAATAAGACACTGTGCCTATTGTTTCAGAGCTAATAATAATCTACTAGGGCAATCAGACAGGTAAATAGATAAGACATACCTGGGTGACCTGGACCATGGGAGAGAATGTGGAGAGTCACAGGAACCCAAAGCAGTGGTAACTCACCCAGCCCCAGAAGCCCTGGCAATGTTTCCTTGAGAAGATGGCATCTCGCTTGAGCCCTATAAAACAAATAG
The DNA here is from genome assembly GCF_003255815.1 of Theropithecus gelada. Classification (NCBI taxonomy): domain Eukaryota; kingdom Metazoa; phylum Chordata; class Mammalia; order Primates; family Cercopithecidae; genus Theropithecus; species Theropithecus gelada. The sequence continues at coordinate 119,720,987 of NC_037679.1, read as the reverse complement.
ACTGCTCTGCTCATTGGCCCTACATGTTGGGACACCTGTCAAGGCCTAGCTCACACTTAAACCTGTGAAGTACTTCCTTAACATCTTTTTTAGTACCCACTGGTCTTCTCTGCATGCTCTAAGCTACTATGGCATTCATTAATTCATTCTTCAGACATTTATTGTCTCAAACTCCAGAAGTCAGGTGATCCACCTGCCTTGACCTCCCAAAGTGCTGGGATTACAGGTGTGAAACACAATGCCTGGACTTCTTCAGATATTTATTGTGTCCTATTATGAACCAGAAATTGTCTAGACTAAGATACAGCAGTGAATAATTAAATCCCTGCTCTCTGGAACTTACATTCAAATGGGGTGAGGCAAAAAATATATAGAAAAGCAAAAAATATATAGTTTTTATATGTATTTTTTAAATATATATTTTTTATAGAAAAGCAAAAAATATATAGTGTGTCAGACAATGGTAGCTCCTGTAAAGGAAATAAAACAGGGTATGAAGTTTTAGATAGGGGAAAGCCTCCTCTGCTAAGGTGGCATTTGAACAGAGAGATGCATAAAGTGTGGAGAGCTAAGGGATAAAGTTTCCAGGCCAAGGGAACATTGAATGAAGAAGTTGTGAGACCAGGAGTGTGTTTGTAGTTGTAGGAATAGCATGGATTTGGTATTACTCATTTCACTTCTCCTTGGACATTTGCCTTGATTCATCATGAACCTTTCACGTGAGCCCAGTAGTTCTTCCCAGAAATGATTTTGATTTATTGAGGCCAAGAATTGTAACTTCAGTCTCTTCATAATGTTGTTACTATTGTCCTCACCCCCAAATCCCCTGCACTAAATCCAGCATCTTTATGAGAGTATCAAGAGGTGTTTGTTGATTGAGTGTGAAGTGGGATGTATTCATGTTCTTGATGAATTACATGTGCTATAAGGCACTAATACTTTCCTTTTCTGGCTGATTTTAAAACAGAACAAAACTTCATAACCACCGAAAGAAAAGGGTGTGGTGGGGAGGGAGGGTGCAGAAACATATAAAATATCTCAGAGAACTAATTTCAGGGGCCTCTGAGTCTGCTTCTAGGGCAAAAACTAGGACACTTTTTGGCAGTGTTTCTGTAGGTTTTAATGTAGTAGGGGAGGACTGACAACAGGATCGAACGGATGACTCCAAAAGAGTGATTTCATGAATTGTAGTCTGTGGGTTGATTAAGTATTGATCAGTGACCCAGTCTGGTCCTGAAACAGCCTCAGAATCACCCTGTGAATAAGCCATAAAGAAAAAGAATTGCTCACTGACTTAATAGGCAATCTCATTTGGGGTTGCTCTGAAATCCTTTTGAATGAGAAGTTTAGAAAGTTTGAAAATTCACTTAAATATTTAACCTTTTAAAGAGCAGCAAATACACTAAGGCAAATACAATATTAATTAATGAACAGATGGCTCTGAAGGCACTGGATTAATTCTTGTTTGAGACCTAGGAAGTGCCTGAATCAGATTTCATTAGGTCGTTTTTTGGGATAAGTTTAGCATGTAAATTCTTTAGGTGCCAAGTTTGAATTGATATCACATTGTAGAGCAGCAGTGCGATCTGTGGACCCCTGGGGCTCCTATGATATCAAAACTCTTTTTATAATGGTGCTAAGATGTTATTCTCTACTTACTGTGTTGACGTCTGCATTTATAGTAAAAAGCAACGGTGGGTAAATCTGCTGGCGTCTTGGCGGAAAACACGGAGGTGGCACTAAATATTGTCTTCTTCATTTTCATGCACTCAGTAAGTTTCACTTAATAATGTCCTTGATAAAACAGTAAACATTTATTAAATCTCAACCCTTGAGTACACATCTGTTTAATATTCTGTACACATTAAGCCCTTCTGCATGCCAAAGTCCAATGCTTGTCTATAGGATAAACCATTGTTCGAGTTGCAAGCTGAACATTTATGCTTAAAATAACAGCTACGGTTATTTTAAGAAAAATGAAGTGAGCCTGTCACTTCTAGGAAAATAACAGGCATTTATTGCCAAGGATAAAATTAAAGCTTTCAAATGGAAATTTGAATTTTGGAAAATTTGTATCTACCGCTGTGAGCTAAAAGCTTCCCAAAACTTAAAAGGACTTTTAATTGTGAGATCTGTGTTTATTATGTGGATATTAACAAATGTGATATTTTGAAGTTTGAAGAAATGTGTCAATATTCTGAAGATCTGCATAACTCAATAAATCAATATTTTTCAAATAACCAATGCATCATATTACAAAATCATACATGGGTAAAAGATTAAATCAAGGTATAATATAGACCAGCGTATTTTAATGTAACACAATATAAAAAGTTCATTGATACGGTTTTAGATTCCATATTACAATAACCATTAAAAAGCTAGTATTTGTAAAGTTTTGGTATAGTATCAAAGAAGAATATCTACAATTATTTCAAAGACCATTAAAACATTTCTTCTTTTTCCAGCTACGTAGCTGTGTAAGATTGTCTCTATATACTTCAACCAACGCAACACATTGCAGCAAATGGAATGTAGAAGCAGACATGCGAATCACTGTATTTGATTAATCTAATCATTAAAGAGATTTACACAAATGTAAAAAAGATTCTCTTTTTTTCCTGAAATTTTTGTTTTGGAAAATATGGCTATTTTTCAAAATTAAAAATAGTTTATTTATATTAACATTTAATAGGTTTGCCACTATTATTTTAAAAGTAATAAGTGAATATTTGAATATTCTCAGTCAATTTCTAATATGGTAAATATCAATAGACATAAACGGATATAACCATATCTCTTTAGGGTATAAACTCTTTAGGTTAATGTAAACAGAAGCTCTTTTTTAGGGTCCTCAATAATTTTTAGAGTATAAAGTGTCCTGAGTCCAAAACATGGGAGAACTATTGCTATCAAGTGTTAATGATTGTTATATGGTGAAACAGTCCAATGAATATCAGTGTATTAGTCTTGGTTATCCAAAGAAACAAAACCTATAGATTTTATTTATATACATTTATAAGTACACATATTACCTCAATATACATAAATTTTATATAATAAATTTATAATAAAATAGAACATGATATATAATCAATATACACTATATTAATATCCATACATATTTGTGTATATATATAATAAGGAATTGGCTTACATGGTTGTGGAAGTGTTAAGAAGTCAGCAAGCTGGAAATACATGAGAGTTGATGGTATAATTCTGATCCAAGTCTGAAGACTTGAGAAGCAAGAGAGCTGATGGTGTCCAAGTTTCAGTTTGAGTTCCATGTGGAAGGAGAAGACCACTGTCTCAGCTACAAGACAGTCAGGCAGAGAGAAAATTCTCCCTTACTCAGGCTTCTGTTCTATTCAGGCCTTCAGTGGACTCGATGAGGCCCACCCACACTGGGGAGAGAAATCTGCTTTACTCAGTCTACTGATTCAAATATGGATCTCGTCCAGTAACTCTCTGACAGACAGACCCAGAAGAATGTTTGGCCAAATGTCAAGGCATCTTATGGCCCAGTCAAGCTAACACATAAAACTAACCATCACAATTGGCAACACATAAAACAATTCACTTTCCCTTGTTTGCATGCATGCATACATAGATAAGAGGAACATATATGTGCATGGATACGTGGTTAGATAGATGCTTTTTCCCTGCTTTAGACCTTGTTATTAGAAGGTTAAATTAATCATAAGTCTTAGTCCATGATGAAGGATCCTTTTAAGTCTCTGTTCCTGTTTTACTTATTCCCTTTTATCCCCATTCGCTCTTCCCGTTTGTCTCCTCTCATAAACAACTCTTTTAATGCATTTTCTGTGTATAATTTTTTTCTGGTATATGTACTTGTAAAATATGTGTCATCATTTTATGTTGCACATATTTTTAATTTGCAGAAATAGTATTGTGATAAATGCAAATAAATTTATTTCCTATTTTTCTTCTTAGCACTATGTTCCAAAGATATATCCTTATTACATCAGCTAGTAAGAAAAGTCATACAGACAGATCATCTGACTGATGTACATTTTTCTCAGCACATACATGCAGCTATAGATTGGATGGCAGCATTAAAAGATTTGACCTTTTAATATAACAAACATTGCTAAGCTATACAATTTATACAACGTAACCTAAAATTACTTTACCATTTGCTCTCAAACCTCATGTTGTCAAACAGCTTTTATTGATGGTCTCTGTGTGTGACAAGCTTGTTGCACCATGAGACTTTCTAAGCAACAAGAGCCAGAACACAGGGTTTCAAACTCTTGGCTCTACAACTGTGTGATCTTAGGTAACTTACTTAACTTCTCTGTGTTTCAGTTTCATTATCTGTAAGGTGAGGTTAAAAATAGTACTACTTGCAGGCACTGTGGCTTACACCTATAATCCCAGCACGTTGGGAGGCCAAGGTGGGTGGATCACTTGAGGTCAGGAGTTAGAGACCAGCCTGGCCAACATGGTAAAACTCCATCTCTACTAAAAATACAAAAATTAACTGGGCATGGTGGCAGGTGCCTGTAATCCCGGTTACTCAGGAGGCCAAGGCAGGAGAATCACTGGAACCTAGGAGGCAGAGATTACAGTGAGCCGAGATCGCACCACTGACTCCAACCTGGGCAACAAAGTGAAACTCCATCTCAAAAAAAAAAAAGAAGGTACAACTTTATGTCATTGACATGAGACTTTAAATGTATTAATATTTGTAAAGTGCTTAGAACAGTGTCTGGCAATAGGACACATTATATAGATGTTTGTGAAAGGAAATGAAATGAAAGAACAAAAACAGCATGCCACCTGAGAACATTGACTTGTTGCTAAGAATCAGTCTGCCTTTCCCATTAGAGCATTTCTCTTCATTATCTTCCCGAGAAAAATGTTTTGGTAATGAAGAGTCACTAAATGATTATGGATAGAGGTAGTAGTATTATTCTGTTATTTTATAATCTTATGTATAATATTAACAGTTACTTAGAATATTTAAGTAAACATACTAAATATTCTAGGTAACTATTAGAATTCTCAGTATAAGAATCAAGAGCAGAGATTGTAGAAAGTAGAAAAGTTCCTCTTCAAAGCTTGTCTTAGTTTAAAAATAAAATAATAGACACTAGGAATAATAGCTTCTTATTCTAAAGCCTCCTATCAGCTATTAATTCTTACACTTTAGCCCAGTTAGTTGCTTTGACTTACTCAGGCATGACTGGACAGGTCCAGGCAAGTCTTAGCTCATAGCTTATGCCCCTTCCTTATTTGGAAATGTTATTGCTTCCTTAAACCTTTCGTAAGCAACTTCCTCTCCTTTTTTCTCCCATGCACTTACCTATTTAGGAAAGTTTTAGGTTATTAGCAAATCAGGTATCAGTTTAAGAATGTGAGGTCTAGCTCCAGCCAATGGATGCAGGACACAGCAGTAAGGATGACCCAAATGCATAAGGGATAAATATGTCTGCTTTTTCTTTGTTCAGGTGTGGCCTCACCATTGTTCCATCCGCGTGGAGCACCCTTTCTGCATAAAGTAAAGATTGCCTTGCTGAGAGGTCCTTTGTCTCTGTGCTGACTTTTCCTTGTGGCACCGATTATCTATATCTAACAGAGATTCATGGGCATTTAGACTAAGAAAATAAAAGGATTGTGCATTTCACATCAAATATAGTAAGTTGTCAATCTCCTGAGGGCCCACAAAGCCATCTTCTTTTCTTTCCCATCAAAATATTCATGACTTCACTGTTCTCTCCTGGTCACAGAAAACGGAAATTCCCAGTGCCAGGAGCTGTGAAGTCAGAGCAATACAACAGCAACCTCCAGGTGTTTTGTATGACTAATTCCGCATGAGGCTTTATATTTTTCTCTGCTTTTATCCTTATCTTTAATGACCATGTCATTCTAGAAGCACTAACAGAATATCAAAAAAAGATGACCATTTTTAATAGAGTTTGAAGAAGTCTGTCAGATGGAAGAGCAACCATAGGATATATTTCTTAATTTGAAAATCAAGCTGAATTTAATTGATCCAGATTGTTTTTCATTATAAACTGTTGCTAACTTCCTTTCTCAGAGTGATTACAATCACTTACTTTTCAGCTTGGGTGCCTGGGATAAAGCCAGATTAACTCTGAGCTGTGAATTTTACAAATGCTCTTGTTTAACATATAATCGATTTAAATAGAGCCATTCTACAAAATGCAAACATGGTAATTGGTGCAATTTTATTTTTTTGCGTGAAACAGCATACAAGAATATGCTTGCTTTGACTTTCTGAATCTCTGCACAGTCAGAAATCTGGCAGAATAATCACTGAAGTTCAATTAGAGCCCCAGATGGAAACACAAACAGGGGCCACCACTGTGCCTTTTTCATGCTTCGAAGCTCAGTTCTGGATGGAAATGTGTTTTGAGTTAAAATGTAATCATTTCCAATTCCTTCTGATCACTGGATCATATTTGAAAGAAACAGCCCAAGGGCTACGATTGCTTTTAATTACCACTGAATGTTGATTGAAATGATCATTTCCTTCCTACACATTTGTATTTTTATAGAACAAACAAGAATAAAAGAAAGATATGGTCTTTTAATATTTTAAGTGTATTTTGGGAATGATTTCTGTTGGACATTGCACTCTTTGGAGTAGAGTTTCTTTATCAGGTTCAGATTTTCCCAATTTTATTTACTGTGGATCACAGAAAGTGTAAGGTCAGTTTAATGTCCTTGAATGATCAAGTATTTTAATTTGGTTGGCTTCTTTTAAAATTCAGTAAGGTGCAAGAGAGTTCATGCACTTCTCTGATTAAAGAATCCAAAACTGTAAGATATCTTAGACAAGGTCCATTATAACTTTACCATACTTCTACCTCCCCACAGGATTTAAAAAATGAATGCACTGAAATTATTGAGAAGGACAAGTAAAAGGAAAACAAAACAACTCTCTATTTCACACAAAAACTTCATGGAATATTCAATATTTAAAATTTTATATTAATTTTGATCTTTATATGTTATTAAAATGTTATAAATTACAAATTATTCCTCTCCTTAGCTTAGACCTAGGCAAGTAGCCTAAAACCCAACAGTAAAGAATGGTACCCAAGTCTCATTCAAAATATGAATGGAGAACACAAAGGTGTCACATAGCCTCCCATGATTTATTCTCCTTTGTCTCAATTCTGAACAACCATGAGACTAAATAAATGTATTTTTTGATGCTTTTATGATTATTTTAAGATTTCCAATACAAATTCAAGAAAAATGTCTTAGAAAGTTAATTCTGTTGTAGAACTATATAATCTCTAAAATGAATCCTGTATTTGGGGTTCCCCAGAAGCCTTTGAAAGAAAATTTGTATATGTGTCCAGTAAGATCTCATAAAGCAATATGTTTAACCAATCTATAAAATGCTAATTAATTGTATAAGCTATAGAGTCAGACATACCTAAGTGGTTCCAATCCAGCTTACTAACTCCTCTAACTCAAATTCTCTGTGCTTAAATGTTCTCACCTGATAATTTGCTAATTCTAGTCCCTCTCTCAAGAGTTCTGGGGTGAATTAAATAAGGTAAAATGAAGTGTTGGGCACAGTACCAGAAACATAGTCTTGAATAACAATGATTGTTATTATGCTTGGCTATATGGCAATACATAGAAAGGAATAAATGTTGTCCCTACCTTCACGAATGTTATCCTCTCACTGAGGTTTTGACATACATACACGAAAAGTTAAATATACTGAAAATCAGAATAGGATCCAGTGAATCTAGTAAAAGATTTAGACTTCCAGGGAGAGGGAGTTGCTGTGGAATGCTGTGGAATGCAGTGGCCTAATATGACTTTAAGGGAGAGAAAGGATTTGAGCTGGAGCATAAACGAAATGTAGGATTCAGATATTGAAAAAGGGACAGTTCATTCCAAACATGAGCAGTGAAGGGAAACAGTTGTGGGGATAGGACTTTGGGGGACAGTTTAGACCAATGAATATGTTTGTGAATATATGTGTGTGTGTGTGTGTGTGTGTGTGTGTATGTGTGTTTGGCTAGCACATAGTCATTCTTGTAAGGGAGAACATGAGAAGATTCAGAAAGATGGGTTTAAATGTGTTTAAGGTCCTGGGTATTTTTGAGTAATGGAATGAGATGATTCAACAATAATTAAGGAAGACTTATTTGATTGTTTCTTGTTGGATGGGCTGAAGGAAGGATCTGATAAAGGGTTATAGGTTAAGAGGTAATTTATGTGTGGACCAGGATGGAAGTTGTATTAAGACATTCTTGCATTGTTATAAAGAAATGCCCAAGACTGGGTAGTTTATAAAGAAAAGAGGTTTAATTGACTCATGGTTCTGCAGTCTTTACAAGAAACATGATGCTGGCTGCTCAGCTTCTAAGGAGGCCTCAGGAAGCTTACAATCATGATAGAAGGCAGAGGTGCTAAACCATTCAGGAAGGACCCATCCCCATTATCCAATCACCTTCCACCAGGCCCCACCTCCAGCACTGGGGATTACATTTCCACATGAGATTTGGAGGGGACAAATAGCTAAACCATATGATTCCACCCACTGCTCCCTAAATTTCATGTCCTCTTATTTCAACACCAAGTTGAAAGTTTGAAATATCATCTAAGACTCATCTCCTTCCACCTATGAGCCTACAAAATCAAAACAATTTATTTACCACCAAAATACAATGGTGGTACGGGCATTGGGTAAATATTCACATCCCAAGGGGAGAAATTGGCCAACAGAAAGGGGCAGTAGGCCCCATGCCCATCTGAAACCCAGCAGGGCAGTCATTAAATCTTAAAGCTCTGAAATAATCTCCTTTGACTCCATGTCCTTTGACTCCCTCCAGGGAACATTGGTACAAAGGGTGGGCTCCCAAGGTCTTAGGCAGTTCCACCCTTGTGGTTTTTTAGAGTATAGCCCCTACAACTGCCTTCATGGGTTAGAGGTGAGTACCTGCAGCTTTTCCAGGTAGAAGGTGCAGGCTGCTGGTGGATTTACCATTCTGGGGCCTGGAGGACATCAGCCTTCTTCCGATAGCTTCACAAGACTCTGTGTGGAGCTCCAAACCCACATTTTCCCTCCACATGGCTCTAGTAGAGGTTGTCTGTGGAAGCTCCACCCCTACAGCAGGTTTCTACCTAGGCACCAAGGCTCTTTCACACATCCTCTGAAATCTAGGCAGAGGCTGCCAAGTCACATTTACTCATGCCCTCTGTGTACCTGCAGGCTTAACACCATGTGGGAACTGCCAAAGCTTATGGCTTGCATTCTCTAAAGTGGCAACCTGAGCTGTACCAGGGCCCCTTTGAGCCACAACTGAAGCTGGAGCAGCCTGGATGCAGGGAGCTTGTCTCAAGGGTGTGCAGGGCAGCAGGGACCTGGGCCTGGCCCACAAAACCATTCAGTCCTCCTAGGCCTCAGGGCCTGTGATAGGAAGGGCTGCATGGGAAGTCTCCGAAACACCTTTGAGGCCTTTTTCCCATTGTCTTTGTTATTAGCACTTGGCTCATTTTTAGTCATATAAATTTCTCTAGCAAGTGGTTGCTCCTTAGCCTGCTTGAAATCCTTTCCTGAAAAAGTTTTTTCTTTCTTTGCCAAAAGGCTAGGCTGCAAATTTTCCAAACTTTTATGCTCTGCTTCCCTTTTAAATATAAATTCCAACTTTAAGTCATTTCTTTGCTCCTGCTATCAGAAGCAGCCAGGCCACATCTTGAATGCTTTGTTGCTTAGACATTTCTTCTGTCAGATACCCTAAATCATAACTATGAAGTTCAAACTTCCACAGATCCCTAGCACAGGAACACAATGCAGCCACGTTCTTTGCTAAGTCATAACATGTGTGACCTTTGCTCCAGTTCCCAGTAAATTCCTCATTTCCATCTGAGATCTCGGCAGCCTGGACTTCACTTTCAGCGTTTTGGTCACAACTATTTAGCTAGTCTCTAAGAAGTTCCAAACTTTCCCTTATCTTCCCGTATTCTTCTGAGCCCTCCAAACTCTTCCAGCCTCCACCCATTGCCCAGTTCCAATGCTGCTGTCACATTTTCAGGTATTTTTATAGCAATGCCCCATTCCTTGGTACCAATTTTCTTTACTAAGCCATTCTTGCATTGCTACAAAGAATTACCTGAACTAGATAATTTATAAAGAAAAGAGATTTAATTGGTTCACAGTTCTGCAGGCTTTTCAAGAAGCATAGTGCTGGCATCTTCTCAGCTTCTAGGGAGGCCTCAGGAAGCTTCCAATCATGGCAGAAGGCAAAGGGGAAGCAGGCACATCACATGGCAAAAGCAGGAGCGAGAAAGAGAGTTGCGGGAAGGTGCCATACACTTTTAAGTAACTAGATCTTGTGTGAACTCAGAATGAGAGCTCACTTCTCACTAAGGGGAAAGCCCAAGTCATTCATGAGGAATCCACCCCCATGATCCAAACACCTCCCACCAGGCCCCACTTCCAACATTGGGGATTACATTTCAACATGAGATTTGGGCAAGCACAAATATCCAAACTATATCAGAGGTCATGAGGTTGGAAACAGAAAATAATGAAAATACCAAATTAGATAATGCAGTTAATCACCTACTTTAATCCTTCCCGTAATCCTAAAGAATAGATATCATTATTTTACCCATTTTATTGATGAGAAAACCAAGGCTATCAAAGCTAAGCAATTAGTCTGATAAAACACAGCTAGAAAGTGAAAACGACGGGATTTGAAGTCTGATTGCTTTTCTAATTCCAGAATTCAAATACTTAACCATTGTAGCATACTGCCTGCTATATCTGAGAAAAAAAAATGGTTTCAGGAAATAACATGTCTTGTTTCCTTTATCAAATGCAATTTATTTTCAGATCAAATGCTAGCTTGATCAACAATGTGGAAATAAAAACCAAATGAGAAAAACCAAGGCTATTTACTTTGAGCTTGCTGTAGTAAAGAAGTTAGCCATCATTGCTTGCACTTTGGCAAAAATTCAAAGGCAGGCAAGGGAGTGGGAAAGCTTTGTAGTTGAAAAAGGGAAAGCTCTGGGTATGCCCTGATGGGAGGCTGTTTCTAGGGGAAGCTGTAAGCAGGTTAACTAGGGGTGGGGCACCCTGTGTGATTGCTTAGGGGGGTCCATATTTAACTTTCTCATATTGGTCATTAGTTGGAAATGAAGTGGGGAGGTAAAAAATAGGAAAACTGCCAGCTATTAATCAAGTCCTGGCCATTTTGGGCTGATGGTTACAAAAGTTATTGTTTAGCTTCCTGGATTGTCACTGGAGATGGCAATGTGTTTTCCTGCGAATTTGACTTCTAGCAGGCTAGCTTCCTGGGTTGTTTATTGTATGTTTGTTGCATGTCAGGTTGGTTTCCTGAGCAGGTAGCTGCAGGTTATGGGTCAGAATTCTAATTTTGTTTATGTTCTGGCCATCGGCTGTTTGAATATTCAGTCTCAATACTTCTTTAGGGCTTAATGACCTTCAAACTTCTTAAAATACTTTCTGATTCTGGTGAAAGAAACAATAACATCATTCAAGACATAAATATTAGAAATGTAATTGAAAAATTTACTTGGGAGTACAAAATTGAAACTGAATATTTGAGATTTACAGTCATACAATATTTTACCCCAGAGGCAAAAACATGCCTAATATACAGGTATCTAGGTATATATTTCAACTTAGCCTGTGCCCACTCTCTCTGTTTTCCCTTGCCTTGCAGGGGAGAAGCCTGGGAACTACACTTCCCAGAACCCCTACCCAGCAGGTTGTAGGTTAGATTTTCTGATGAAATAGCCTCGCTTGAAATACAGAAAGAAGAAAAGCTATGACTAGTATCGCTTATTTTTCTTTACCTTCCCAATGTTTAGCATAAAACTTAGCACAAATTAGTCACTCAATAATAATTGTAAAATGAAGTCAAATTAAATAAATGGATGAACAGATAAAGAAGCAGGAATTCTGACACAGACCAACACAGAAAAGTAGCTGATCAAAAATAAAATTAAGTATAAGAAAGAAAATAAAATCTTAAGTGACAGTTAAAATACATAGCCTGTTAATAAGGCCCTTCCACAAAGAGAAAATTGAGGACCAAAGTAGTAATGAGGAGCATCCTTAGAATTATCTTACAGTTTATTTCTGTTGTAATTTGTCTTTTAATGCTTTTCCTCACATTCCTTCATTTCATTGCTCTTAATTCCCTTCAAAGTATCTCAGATCTGTTCACTTTCGGCCATCTCTATTGTTACTATCTTAATCCAAGCAGCCCTTATCTTTCTCAGGGACTTCTGAAGTAATCTCTGGACTGGGATCTCCTTCCACTCCAGTCCCCTCCACTTCATTCCAATGAGCTTCTCTGTCTAGTATGTGCTAGTCTGAACTAAGAAGTGCTGCAAGTATAAAATACACACTAAATTTCAAACACTTAATATGAAGAAAGAATGTAAGATGTCTTAATAATAAAATTTTACATGGATTATATAATGATACAATAATACTTTGGGTATGTGGGGTCAAATAAACTATATTATCCAAATTAATGTTTCATTTTCCTTTTTAAAATATAACCAATAGAAAATTTAAATTTTCAATGTGACTTTCAATATATTTCTATTGGACAGCTCTGCTTTGACCAAAAATTAGTGATCTTTTAAAAAGGAAGAATAGTTGATAATACTACCCTGCTTTAAACCTTGCATTTAGGATAAAAACCACCCAAATGTTGGAGGTGGTGCCTGGTGGGAGGTGGTTGGATCATGAGAGTGAATGTTGATGTTATTTTCATTACTGTGAGTGAGTTCTCATGTGATCTGGTCATTTAAAAGTGTGTGGCACCTTCCCCCAATTTCCCTCTTGCTCCTGCTCTGGCCATGTAAGTCATGCCTGCTCCCTTTTGCCTTCTACCATGGTTGTAAGTTTCCTGAGGCCTCCCCAGAAGCAGAAGTACTATGCTTACTGTACAACCCATGGAACCATGAGTTAATTAACTCTCTTTTCTTTACAAATTGCCTAGTCTCATGTATTTCTTTATAACAATGCAAGAATGAACAAACACAGCATTTTTATTAGGCTCCTGTGATTTCAGACAAACAAGGAATATTAGCTAAATATTAGACAAATATTCTTGTTTTAAATATGAGGAAACTGATACAGTTTTAATTTCAGTAAGAAAGGGGGGAAATTCTTTTGTATGATTTGTATATTATGGAGGCAGTCACCTTTATATTGAGACACTGTAATATATGATACACGAGATGAGATGATCCTTCCACACTCCTACGAGGAATGCGCAGGTTTGCCACCTACCATCGTATTATATGGTATGAATCCACGCTGGGGTGCTATGTGTGAGGAAAAGTGGGGGAGGATGAGGCTTTACAGTTCAGAAAAGCCTGGACCATCCTTTAGCTAATTCTAAGTAATGCAAGTATTTATTTATTTATTTATTTTTTCAAAAAATTTAAATTAAATCAAAGGAGTGAAGCCAATTGCAGATGTCTGTTATTTTTCATCTTTGTTTGTCAGAGGTAAGTCTTTTTTAAGCCCTGATTTTTGAAACATACTTTCACTGTTTATAGAATTCTACATTGACAAGTACTTGAAAGATGTCAATTGTTTTCTTTCTTATCTTTGTTTCTCTGTATGTTGTGTGTCTGTTTTTCTTGAGCTGCTTTTAAGATTGTTTATTGTTAGTTGTCAGAAACTTGATTATTATGTGACTTGTCATGGTGTTCTTTATGTTTATTCTTCTTTGGGTTTGTTGAACGTCTTGGATCGGTGGGTTAATAGTTTTCAGCAAATTTGAAAAATCGTTAGCCATTCTTTCTTCAAACATTTTTTTCTGTCCTCTCTTTGATATCCTTCCGGATTCCAATTATGCATATATTAGGTTAGGTTATACTGTCTCATTGGTCATTTTCAGTTTAAAAAAATCTTTATGCTTAATTTTGGATAATTTTGTTGCAGTGTCTTGACATTGATATTTTTCTTTAGCAAGGTCTAATCTACTGCTAAAATCATACAATAAAGTTTTCATCTCAGATAATGCATTTTTTAATCTCCAGAAGTTCTATTTGAGTCCTTTTTATATCTGCCACTCCTCTCCTTATCATGATTATGTTTTACTCTATCATTTTCAACATATGGATCACATGTATACCAGCCATTTAAATATTCTTGTCTGCTGGTTTAATCATACCTGGGTCTGTTTTCTTGATTGATTTTTCTCCTGGTTAATATCCTTTTTTGCCACTTCTTTGCATATTCGTAATTTTTTTTTTTTTTTTTTTTTTTTGGGATGGAGTCTCGCTCTGCCACCCAGGCTGGAGTACAGTGGTGCGATCTCTGCTCACTGCAAGCTCCGCTGCCTCCTGGGTTCACGCCATTCTCCTGCCTTAGCCTCCTGAGAAGCTGGGACTACAGGCGCCCACCACCACGCCCAGCTAATTTTTTGTATTTTTAGTAGAGATGGGATTTCACCGTGTTAGCCAGGATGGTCTCGATCTCCTGACCTCGTGATCCACCCGCCTCGGCCTCCCAAAGTGCTGGGATTACAGGCGTGAGCCACCACACCCTGCCAGTAATTTTTAATTGAATGCTAGATATGGTGAATGTTACATTGTTGGTGCTGGATTTTGTTGATTCTTCAAATAGCATTTGGTTTTTATCTGCATACAATTAACTTAGTTGGAATCAGCTAGTTCCTTTAGAAACTCAATTTTAAGCTTAGCTAGAGTAAATTCTGAGCAGCCTTTGGTTTTGGGTTAATTTAGCCCCACTGCTAAGGCCTCCTGATAATTCTTCCCAGTGCTACATGTGTATGGCAGTCTTTTTACTTGACTGGTGGGAACACAAACTATTCCCAGCCCTGTGTGAGCTCTAGATATTGTTATGCTTATTCCTTTCCTTTCTTGTAGCTTGTGCTTTCCCTAGACTTGGGTAGTATTCTCACATGCATGTACTGATTAGCACAGAGCTGAAAGACTCAAAGGGAACCCTCTGCAGAGTTTTTTTCTTTCTCTCTCTTTTTTTGTTTTGTAGATGGAGTTTTGCTCTTATTGCCCAAGCTGGAGTGCAATGGTGCCATCTTGGCTCGCTGCAACCTCTGCCTCCCGGGTTCAAGTGATTCTCTTGCCTCAGCCTCCCCAGTAGCTGAGATTACAGGTGCCCACCATGACGCCTGGCTAATTTTTTTGTGTTTTTAGCAGAAATGGGGTTTGACCATGTTAGCAAGGCTGGTCTCAAACTCCTGACCTCATGTGATCCGCCCACCACCTTGGCCTCTCAAAGTGCTGGGATTACAGGTGTGAACCACCACACCCAGCCCCCTCTGCAGATTTCTAGAGCACTCCTTCTCTCTCTCTCTCTCTGCCTCTCCTTGTGTCTGTCTCTCTCTCTCTCTCCACTCTGGTACTCTGCCTCATAAATTCTAGTCACCTTAGTCACTTGGAACTCTGATCTCTGTATCGTCAACACAGCAAGACTACCATGCTATGTTAGATCTATCCCTGCTCTGTGTCTGGGACACCCTCCCAAGGCAGTAAGCTAGTGCAGTCCTAGGGCTCATCTGTGTCTCTTCTCACAGGGAACACAGTCCTTTGGTTTGGTCTGTTGTCCAATGTCTGAAAACTATTTTCTCACCTATTTTACATTTTTTTCTTGTTTTTTTTTTTTTTTTTTCTAGAGACAGTGTTTCACTCTATCACCCAGGCTGAATTTCAGTAGCGCCATCTCAGCTCACTTCAACCTCCACCTCCTGAGTTCAAGCCCTTCTTGTGCCTCAGCTGCTCGAATAGCTGGGATTAGGGATATGCACCACCACAGCCTGCTAATTTTTGTATTTTTAGTAGAGATGGGGTTTTGACATGTTGGCCAGGCTTGTCTTAAACTCCTGGCCTCATGTGATCTGCCTGCCTTGGTCTTCAAAAGTGCTAGGATTATAGGCGTGAGCCACAGTCCAGCCTACATTTATTTCAAGTGAAGAAAGTCAGTTCCCTGGTACTTCGTTTTGGTCAAGAACTGATATCTCCAGTTGTTTGTTTTCTATAAGAAGAAACCATGTCTTTTGCACCTCATAGACTCCAAGAACTTTGTAGCTCAAGGGACTCCGAGTCTAATTGATGTCATTTTAGGTAGCTGGTAAGTGATGCTCATGGAGGAACAAAAGCACACAAAAATATGGCTTTATGCTACACAGGGAGACATTTTACTCCAGCTGTGTAAATAACAACAGTCATACCACAATTATTAAATAGAATTGATAATGATGACATTAAGGTAGAGTAAGAATGTTCTGGGCATTGTCACCAGTTCATTTGTCTTTGGGAGGTGCTAGTAATTATCTGTATAACAAAATGTTTCTCCTAAAGGATTTAAAGAAGAACGAAATCACAATTTAGTTCTGTTAGCTGCTAGTTTCCATTTCTATCCAATTGGCGTAGGACTCCTTTTCCTTTCCAGGAACGATTTAAGTAATTGGACAACTCCAGTACCTAATTGCATTCTTGCTTCTTTTTCCCTTTACAGAGGTGCTGGTGGTATTTTACTGATGCTTATCTGCCTTCTATCGTAAAATAACTTCAGTTTGGTTTAAAATGCACCTGAATCTAAAATCTTTTTATTGCTAGTCCTCCTTGTTCATTATCCTGCTTCTTACCAGATGGTATTCTCTTTAACACCAACATTTTTTAGAGTTTCGGAGTAGTCTGCTAAAGTGAAAACTTGAAACCTGAGGGTGTTGTCAAATGCTAGTACTAAAAGGAGACTTAAATTTGGGAGGGCCCTACTCTTGCTTTTTTAACATAGAAACACCATGATGGAAAACGGACTTCTATTGCAATCCCATAAAGATCTTTGTAGTAGTGTATGTTTTCCATTACTAAAAATATATATACACAATGTTTTAAGATGATTGCAAAGAATTCCAGCAGGTTTTCGAATTCTTTCCCAATCCCTCCCTTCTCCTTTCCAATATGCACGTGTTTTAGAGTAAGTTATTGTCCTGCTATGATTTTTTTAAAAAGAAAGTTAAAATCAATGAGGAAATTATACCTCCATAGTTCTTCCTGTTTTTCAACCCCAATTCCTTTTAAAATATTTTTTTTTCAATTAATTGATGGACTTTGGGAGAAATTCAATTCAACTGTATATTAAGCCATTGTTATATTTAATAAGAACAGGTAGTTTAAACATGAACATTTCAAACAATTTATATCTACCAACAATGTCCAGATTCATGTGTTTTATTTAGAATGAGAGTCTCTTGAACATTATGTACAGCTAATCTTGTTCAGCACCAGTGACTCACCTCTTACCAGACAAACAACATCTCTTTTCAGACCAAAATATAATGTTGGTAAAAGAAGTCTTGTCAGGTCCCTGATTGTACTACATAGTGTCAAATTTAGAGATCATGCTGTAATACAGAGTACCATCTGGGGTGCCTGAAAGATGACCATTGTATATGCTAACACATAGCTATGATGTGTATTTTAGTCTTCCGAGTTTTTGTGCATTATGGACACATATTTGTAGTCTGCTTATGTGCATGAATATGTTATAACTGCAAGTGTATACATAACCCTGAAATGTTCAAAACCCCTGCATGGAGTTAAGTTTTAGCATGGGAGATTGCCCCTTTGTCACAACCTAAAATGCTATCAGCGCTTGAGGCATGGAAATAAAATTCCCGTCCCTGGAAAAGGGATGAAAGAACGAAGTGACCCCCATCTGTGGATCTGAAGCAGTGAGGAAGACTAAAATCTACTTGCACTGTATCTTTTTCAAGTTGGGTATTATTTATAAGTAGCCCATCTTTTTAATAGGAGATTTCAGGCCAACTATTCTATTATATCATTTCTTTGCCATTTTTTCCCCCTTTCAATATAGTTGTGATTTTGGCTTTTCCATGTAGTTTCTTAACTGAATTGTCAGCAAGATGTAGTTTCAATTACTTCACACCTAAGCCGTGTTATAACTCTATTCTCTTTACTCCATCTCATCACAAAACCTGTAATAGTGACCAAAGTCTGTTTTCAGCATTCATCATTCTATCAGCAGTCTTTTGATGACCTAAGGGTCTAACTATACTACACTAATGTAGATCCTAAGCTGTTGGTTCCACTGTGCAATCTGCATCAAAATATTCCAGGAGGCAGATACAACCTCAAGTTTAAATGGAACCAGGACAAAGCTGTGTATTATGCTCTCTCCTTTTAAATATACAGCCAAACATCTTGGTACAATCACTGTATAAATTATGTGCATACGTGCCATCAAATAAGAAAAAAAGGTGTTCTGATTATTTTAAGAGTCAGAAAATTACAATATTTGGGTTTTAAATACACACACACACACACACACACATACATACACATTAGATGAGGTCAGGTCTCGCTCTGTCACCCAGGCTGGAGTGCAGTGGAGTAGAGCAATCTCTGCTCACTGCAGCCTCAACCTCCTGGGCTCAAGTGATCTTCCCACCTCGGCCTGTTGAGTAGCTGGGACTACAGGTGGGAGCTATGATGCCTGGCTAATTTTTGCATTGTTTTTAGAGACAGAGATTTCTCCATGTTGCCCAGACTGGGCTTGAACACCTGGTCTCAAGCCATCCACCCTCCTTGGCCTCCCAAACTGCTGGGATTACAGGCGTGAGCCACCGTGCCCGGCCAGTGTTTGTTACCCTGGGTCCTCCTAGATGTAGATGCCAAGACAGCTTAAACGGTTAAATGATATATAATTCAGGAAGTGCCTGCAACAGAACAAAGGAACGGACCCAGAGAAGACTGAGCCTTCTGGCCACAATGTAAGAAGAATGAGTGAGAAGGAGTGAAGAGTGGATGCAAGTACCCTAGATGACAGTGAAATCTAAGGAAGGTTCAGGGAGATCAACAGGGAGTCCTCAAGGCAAAGTTAACTGTCAAAGGGGAGTCTTGAGTCTCCCAGGAGTGGGCTGTCTTAGTCCCCTGCTGCACTTAGTCCTCACCTGGGAGCAGCCAGTGGGAAGGACGGCCTCAGTGCAGACACAGGAATGGATTTCAGTGAAAGGCAACTGGGGCCCCTATCAATTTCAGTGTAGTCAGAGGTCTGCAAGGCACATCCTTATAATCACCACAATTACTCTCTTAAAATACTAAATATAGTTCAGGATTCAGGAATTTGTTCCATATGAAACACCCAAATGCACCTAATTATAAGTTCTATCATAACAGGACTTCGATATAATTACTTTAAATAAGATTTGACACAATATGAAGTACAACTAGGTCTCAAAACAACATATATTTCACATATCTGGAGTGGAGGAATTTTGTTGCCAAGGTCCCAGTGATAATGCAATTTCATTTATACTTGAATCTGATTATGCTTAGCAGCTTAGGAAAAAAGAGGAACACATTCCTTTTTATGACAAAAGAAAGTCAACTAATTTAACATTAGAGGCCATCTTTTTTTGCTAAAGCTAAGCTCAAACTGTAATGTATTACTTGTCCTCCCTGTGCAAAGAACACTCGGTAACATAATGGGTCATATCTCCAATTACAGGTTTACAAAAGGATCAGAAATTCAGTTCAAGGAGATGATTCTTGCATTGACCTTCTCTAATGGTAGAGGACTCAACATTAAACTGTAACCCAGTCAAGGAATTTCTATGTCTGGCTTTAATAATATGACTCAAAATCTATCCCTTCAAATATAACATGTGGACAGAAATTAAATAATTTAGAAGAGAAGCTTGCTCATTAGACTGGGCTAGACTTTCTCCATTATGTAATATTTTAGAGAAATCTTTGGCAGATCCTTGAGGGTAGTCAATTCATAGTCAGTGTAGTATGCATATCACTCATAGCCCAGGAGATGTTGGAAGATAAATGAAACTTTTTTATTTTCGTAATTAAAATGTTATTTTGCTATGTTTTAGAAAAAAATATAATTAGCCCATTGAGTTCACAGATAAGATTAATTAAAAACTTTTAAGACAAGTATTAAGTAAACAGTATTAATAGTATATTGGTAAGCAAACACAGCAAAAATCAAATGCTGAAGGTGATGTGATAGATTAGATAATGGTCCCTGAAAATGTCCACAAACTAATCCTTACGTGGTGAAGTGAACATTGCTGATGTGATTAAGTTAAGGATATTGAGATGGGGAGATTTTTCTGGATTGTCTGGGTGGCCCAGTGATGTAATCACAAGGGTCTTATAATAGAGAGGCAGGAAAGTCAAAGACAGAGGAGTAGCAGTTGTGATGAGGGAAGCAAGAAGCTTAGAGTGATTGGAGGAAGAGGCCACAAGCCAAGGAATGCAAGCTTCCTCTAGAAGCTGAAAAAGACAAGTAATAATTTCTCCCTTAAAGGTCCCAGAAGGGACAAGCCCTGCCAACGCCCTGATTTTAGCCCCAGAAGACTGAACTTTAAGTAGCCAGGTATGACAAGCAGCTACCTTATGGGACAGGATGCTGTAGATGATGCCATCATTAGTGGGTTGCTTTGTGCAGCAGCCACAAGGGACATGCACTAGGAAGTAGTAGTACGATTGCACTCTTGTATGACACTCAACCCAGCAGCTTTATATCCTGCATCTGTTGTTATAGTGACAAGGTTGCATAATGAGGTTATCCAGGAATATTTATAATATCCATCTTTATCACATTCAGGAGGTCAAATGATAGGATCCATGATGCATCTCAGAGAAACATGTTATTTAAGTTATGTTTTAAGTCTGAGTTTCAGGAGGCAGATAATCACATCCAAATGAAAACCCTTTAGTAGTTGCTTCTTTGTGGTGTTCCTACTGAGATGTAAGCAGCTGTGGGTTTTAGGTATATGAAAAATGAGCCCTCTTGACCTAGCATGGTGTTTTAGTGAAGTTAGGGATGTTATATCAAATTAAGTTCCAACTTGGAATGAGAACTGTTGTAAAATTTTCCACTTTAAGAGAAACCCAGGGAACTGAAGTTTGCTTTATTATATCAAAGTGAGCAGTCAGCAGAGAGAAAAACATATTACATCCTAAAGGAGAAAGAGAATTTTCTTGAATTGCAGAATGTTGACACCATACATCTGTCTGACATCAAAGCTGTGGGTTATAAATCTTGCAGATAACTGATCATCCCAAATCCACAAAGGCAAAAGTTGAAAGAGAAGTTGGAACATCAGAAAAGGCACAAGAAACTCCGCAGCCCCTGAAGGAGTTGAAGCTGGTTCCAGTGTGACATATATCATGAGGTTTCCGTAGGACTTGGCTGTCCATTTAAATGCTAATGTGCAATTCTGGCATATCCTCAGAACGAAATTGCTGAAGCAAGCAGCAGCACTGGAAATTTCAGGACGTTGTTGAATATTCAGTAACCATGCACTAAAGAGCTCAGGTAGACTTTCACATGTCAGACAACAAACCACAGTTCTCACTTCCGTATGCTTGGCTAAGAATTCTTTGGCAACATGCTACTTTTTAAAGAAAGGTTCAGTGAAGTTTTGCATTTCCAAGTGATTTTTTTGTGAAGTTAATCTGCAAGCAAAGCAAGAGGTCATCGGCTGCAATTCATACATAACGTATATATTAAAAGGCAAATTCAGAAGTTCTTCCTGGTTGTTTTCTCTTGAGTATCAATCGTCTTCAGCTGTGAGAACTGAAACTTGTCAGGCATTGAAGGGAAATTTCAAGGTTTTGCCTCGTTTTCTAACTCTGTATTTATGTAGCGCATCCAGTCATATTAATATAACATCACTGAGCCAGCAATAAGCGGGCACACTGAGGGGCAGTAATTAATAACTGTTATTGAAATTGGTGCCTTGAGAAAAAGAAGCTATTCAAAGGTGGAGAATGAGTTTCCAGAAGGACAGTTATATAGGAAAATTTAACTATTATATGGATACTCACTACAACCTCCAGAAACATTCCTAGTATTCATTCAACACATATGTAAGTATCATCTTCAAGTGTTAGGCATTAAGATAGGTGCTGGGGATGTAATAATAATAATAATAATAGTGAACACCAATATACTGATTTCCCTGTAAATAATACTATGTAACTGTTTTACATATACAGTAGTCCATAGTCCCCCCTTATTCACTGGAGATATGTTGAAGACCTTCAGTGGATGCCCGAAACAGCAGATAGTACTGAACCTTATATATACTATGCACAAATTTTATTTATTTTTTCACAATTTTATGGATAAAAGATTCAGTCTTATTATAGATCACAGCAACCTCAGCATTGGAGAACTTTCACTTTTTCACTTAAAGGAAGTATATGGACTACTGTATATGCATCTGTATTTATGTAGTACATCAAAGTCATATTCATATAACATCACCGAACCAGCAATAAACAGGCACACTGAGGGATAGTAATAACTGTTATTGAAATTGGTGTCTTGATAAAGGAAGAAGCTATTCAAAGATGGGGAGTGGGTTTCCGGAAAGATGGTTATATAGGAAACGTTAATTGCTATATGGATATTTACTACAATCTCTAGAAGAGAAATTTTACACCAGTGTAGAGAAGGTGCAGTTTATACTTTGTCTTTGGCATATCTGAATTGCCAGCATCACTACTCTTGTTTTTTGGGGCCATTATGAAGTAACGTAAGGGTTCCTTGAGCACAAGCACTGCTTTACTGTGACAGTGGACCTGATAACCGAGACAGCAACTAATGACTAACGGGTGGGCAGTGCCTACAGCAGGGATACACTGGACAAAGGGATGATTCATGTCCTGGGAGGGAGCGGGTGGGATAGCTCCAGATTTTATCACACCATTCAGAACAGAGTGCAATTGAAAACATGAATTGTTTATTTCTGGAATTTTCCATTTAATCTTTTCAGACTCTGATTGACCACGAGTGACTGAAACTGTAGAAAATGAAACCATGGATAAAGAGGAGTACTGTATTAACTCACTTAACCCTGTAAGGGTGTAATCCTGTAAGAGTGTAAATACCCTTATGAGATAAGTATTTATGGATGGGGAAACTGAGGCACAGAGATCCTGTTTCTTGACAAAGGTGACACAGATCATAAGTGACGGAAAAAGAATTCAGACTCAGAAGAGACTGAACCACAAGGTACGCTCTTAAAATCGATATACATGGTGCCTTAATCCCACTTTCCAGTGACATTTTGAACAATCTTCTATTTCAGATTTCTTTAGGTATTAACAAAAATAAAAGCCTGCTTCTCACTAGCTTATAAATACCTTGAGGTTTTCCTCACCGTGTGGTGGCTTGCCCATATTCAATGTTCCACAAATGTTTATAGTGTAGGCAGTATATCAGCAAAGGTTTGGGGGCAGAGAAAGCTAAGTTGGAAACTCCGCTCTACTAATTCCTTAAGGTGTGAACTCAGTTTTTTCAACTACAAAATGGGAATCACGGAGTTATTGTGAGTACTAAACCCTACAGCTGAGGAAAGTGAGGGCCAGCCACACTAGAACTCTGACCATCTAATATCTACTCAGGTCTCTTTATCCAAGAGACCTCCTTCTCTCCTTTCCTTCATCCTTTCCCTCCTTGTGTTACTTTATTCACTCCTTAAATATACTTTTTAGTAAGCATCCACTTTGTACTGGGCTTTGTGATAAAAATAAAGCAAGTGGTGGGTTTCCAATCCTGACTCAATTTCTGCTACAGCAGTAGCTCTTGGAGCATGGACCCTGGACAAGCAGCTTCAGCATCCCTTGGTGTGATGGTTCATTTTAATGTGTCAACTGGGCCACAGGGTGAGCAGACATTTGACCAAATATTCTTCTGAATGTGTCTGTGAGGACATTTCTGGATGAGGTTAACATTTGACGTAGACTGAGTAAAGTCCATTGCCCTCCCTCATGTGGATGGGCCTTATCCAATCAACTAAAGACCTGAATAGAACAAAAAGGGTGAGGAAGAGAGAATCCCTTCTGCCTGCCTAAGCTAGAACACTAGTCTTTTTCTGCCTTCGGACTCAAATTGAAAAGCCGGCTCTTGGGCCCTGAGCCTGCCAGCCTTCAGACTGGAATGTACGCCATTGGCTGGCTCTCAGGACGTTGGACTTAGACTGGAACTACACTGTTGGCTCTCCTAGGCCTCCAGTGTGCTGACTGCAGGTCTTGGGACTTCTCAGCTTCCATACTTGTGCAGGCCAATTCCTTATAACAGATCTCTTTCATACTCTGTGTATCTCCTCTTAGTTCTGCTTCCCTGGAGAATCCTGACTAACATACTCCGGCAGTGAGTTCAGGCTCCACCCTGAGAGGGAGGCCCAGCAAGCTGTGTTTTAGCAAGCCCGTCAGGTGACTCTGATGCCCCCTCAAGCTTGAGAACCACTCTACTTGAGATATTCTTGATTGACCTCACTAGTGGGAAGCATTTCATCATCAGCAGAGTTAAACTCCTGAGTCACGACTTCTTTTCAGATATCACAACTCAAGGTCAGTTCTCTGAAAGAGTTCACTCTGACATCAGACCTTTCCTACAAGAGCAAATAGGAGACCCTGGTTGTCCAATCTCTTAATGAGCTTAGTTGATAAATATAAATGTAAATATGCTGGATATTTGTTGTGGCTCAGCATAAATATATTCTAAAGACTGACTGAATTAGGTAAGAAAGCTCCCCTCAAACTCTTCAAGGACTGTAATTACTTTACTTCCAGTGGATGATGGACCTCATCTAACGAAAGCAAGCTACAGGGACAATAAAACATTTTTACACTACATTGCGTCGAGTGGAGTCGGCCAGAGTTCCTCGGCACTCCCTCCCCAGACGTCTGATCTCTATTAGTTTTTCTCCATGATTAAACATGCAGGTCTGCTTTCTAGCTCCTCAAGGACACTCAGAGGGGCTGTAGGAATTCGCATTCTGTTGTTCCACTGTGAAAACACACTGTCCTCAGGGGCATTCATGATTCCTGCGAACTGTGGGTGGTGAATGTTTGCCATTTCCATCCAAAGTAAGATCAGTAATGAAAGTCACAGGCTTTTCTATTTTTGTTTTTTTGGGGGTGGTTTTTTGCTTCAAGAAAGATCATCTAGAGTTTCATTTTTCCTGTCAGTAGGGGAACAGGAATAGATAACAGATCTTTTGTTCCAAATACATTGTACCAGTACTTGATCCAGGTATGTTCTACCCATAGAAGTGAGACAGACCTCCAGTCAAAGAGCATGCTCTGGAATTCTTTGCGGGCAGAGCAGCAGTCTATTTTTTAGTAAAAACACACAACAAATGGATTATTACATGTTATGAATTATTAATCAAGCAGTTCAAACATATGTTTATCATCTACAAATATTCATTGAGTGCTACTATGTACTAGCCAGTGTCCTATGGCATGGGACACAGATGCACACAAAGATATTAAATAATCACCATAATCACTTGCTATACATTGAGGGCTTACCATGTGCAAGCTGATGCTAAGCTAGTGCCATAGGAAATTGTGCACAGACACACAAAAAATAAAAAGTCACTTATTGAAAACCCTTATACACTGAGTGCTTTTATTAAGACACTGTATTAACCCATCCTCACACTGCTCTAAAGAAATACCTGAGACTGGGTAATTTATAAAGAAAGGAACGTTAATTGGCTCATTGTTTTTGCAGGAGTCACAGGGGCTTCCTCTTCTGGAGAGGCCTCAGGAAACTTACAATCATGGCAGAAGGCAATGGGGAAGCAAGCACTTCTTACGTGGCAGAAGCAGGAGCAAGAGAGATGGGGGGACGTGCTACACACTCTTAAATGAACAGATCTTGTGAAAACTCACTCACTATCATGAGAATAACATCAAGGGGGTCATGCTAAACCATTCATGAGACACCACCCACATGATCCAATCACCTCCCACCAGGCCCCACCCCCATTTGGGATTACAGTTTGACATGAGATTTGGTGGAGACACAGAGCCAAACCTTATCAGGTACTTTATATATATCTTACTCGTTATATCCTCTCAACATCACTATGAGGCAGGCATTATTGTCATCGTTCTAGAAGAGAAAGTAATGTACTGAGATGTTAAGTAATTCACTCAAAATCACTTCGTTTGTGAAATGGAAGAATCAGATCTTAAATCTATTTCTTTCTAAATCCGAGCACTGTAACATGTTTTCTTTGTGCTTCCAGTCTTTCTCTAAATGGGAAGTCAGAACTCACACATTTAATAACCTCAGTAATAATGCAAATCTGCAAATACTAAGTGGCAGGGGTGGGGATATGAAGAGTAAGCATTAAAGAAGCAAAGATGGATATGGACACTGTCCAGCCAGGAAAAACAGAAAGACTATTTTAATGAAGGTATTTTAGAAGAAAATTAGGAAATTAATAAAGGTATTTTAATGAAGAGATTTATCAAATGGATATTTGAGCACTGAAAGTATGAAAGGGAACCGTAGGTAACAGCAGGAAGCAGCTCCCCATCCTAGACTGTGGGAGCAAAGTGAAGGGGTTGGAGTTATTAGGACTTAGCTCGGAGGAGGGGCCCTGCCAAGTTGGAAGCCAGTCTTGTAGGCGGGGCGATGACTGGCAGATGCTGGTAATTCTCAGATGGTGTGTTCAAACTTGTCCTGGGAAGGTGAGGGGGGAAACCTGAAAAGTGCAACCTCTGGAACAACTGCTGAGAGTGAAAAAATGTTTCTGATGAGACACTCAAAGGAATAGGAAGCCACCAGGATGCTAAATGGAAGCAGATGGAAGAACATGTCCCCTTTTCCTCCTTCTGCCTTCCAGGCTGCCTCTCACGCCCGCTATTGGCAGAGTCTGGCATGGGTCCAGCTGGCAAAGCGGCAGTGTCTGCTCCTGAAATCCTCACTGCTCCTGGCTAAGTCCACCCCTAAGGGGAGGTAAACCACACACTGCCGTGCCTCTGCACTGATTAGTTCATGAACTGGAGGAGAGGCCCCCTGCGTGCAGAATTCATTCTCACTCATACCCTTGGCTCCATTGGTGCGACTCTACTCATGATCTTCGCTCATTTCACTCTAGCGGGCTCAAGAAGGAGCATTTTCCAGGTTGTCCACCTCTAAGGTACAAGTTTGTCAGGTTTTCCATGACTTCGTGTCTAGTATGTGAGTCCACTGACTTAACCCTTTTAATTTTACTAATTTCTCTGGATACGCTTCCCCCTCTAACAGAATAGATTTCACCTCCATTTAGTATGTCTCTCTGATTTACATCTCTCTACAAAGAGAATCCTACCTCTGTATATTTTTTTCCTTTTCCCCATTATTACCTTCTGATGAGAACTACTCATTCTTATCCCAAGTTGTAGATGAAATTCCTGCAAGCTGAGATTTTAGAGAGAAAGGTAATTATAGCAAAAATAATTCTCAGGTAAAATAAACCAGAGTTCCCCAGACTTTGGAATAGTGCTGGTCCAAGATGAAGTTTTCTCTAGTGCAAAATAAAAGCAATGCCAAGAACTATGAGAAGCAAATTTGAATTCTGCCTCCTGTGATTTTTGGGAAGTTACTTTACATCTCTGTGTCCCGGTTTTCTCATATTCTATTATTATTACAACTAATCTACAAATTAGTCATTAATAATCAGTCATTAATAAGCACATAGACCGCTACGTGCTCAATAAAGGTTAGATAATATTATTTTTGGACAGTTTAAGGATGCCAACTGTCCTTTCATGAGAAGGATTGACCTATATTCAGAGATGACATCAATCTTAATTTTTTAAATTTGAAAATGCTTTCTTGTATAAAATGGCATTAACAATAAATGCAATGAAACCTAAAGATCTGAAAACACTGCTATGAAAGACTCCTAAATTATATAAAGAAATGTTTTAAAAAAACAAACAAGTGTTTTATCAAGGCTTTTGAGGTTTTTGTTTGTTTGTGTTTGTTTTTGTTTTGTTTGTTTTGTTTTTGAGACGGAGTTTCACTCTTTTGCCCAGGCTGGAGTGCCGTGGTGTGATCTCAGCTCATTGCAGTCTCCGCCTTTCGGTTTCAAGAGATTCTCCTGCCTCAGCCCCCAGAGTAGCTGGGATTACAGGCACGTGCCATCACACCCAGCTATTTTTTTTTTTTTTTAATTTTTATTTTTAGTAGAGACAGGTTTCGCCATGTTGGCCAGGCAGGTCTTGAACTCCTGACCTCGTGATCCGCTTGCCTTGGCCTCCCAAAGTGCTGGGATTACAGGCATGAGCCACCACGCCTGGCTGAGTTTGTAAAATATTAATTTAGTAGTTGGACAAAGGTGTATTAGGTGCCCGCCTTGTGTGGGGCCCTGAGACGATGCTAGAAATGCCATCATGAGTAAGACAGACATGGTGTCCGGCCTCAGAGAGGCGATACCTAGCAGGGCTTTTCACATAACTTATTTAATTTGATCCACATAATCAGCCTGGGAAAGGGCATTAGTCTTATTACCTCCGTTTTAAAGAGAAAATTGAGGTCTCATGAAGGGAAACAACATTCTTCGCATCGCACAGCAGACAGAAGTTTGGGTTCTTTTCCCGGTAACACGGTGATACACTGAATGCTGGCCTAGTTCTTCTCCCAGGAATTGCATCTCTGTTCTTATAATGAAAGCTGCTGGGAACACGTGCTTAATAAACGTGTACAAAGGCTCGCTTTTGGGAACACATCTAGTCTGTGAAACAAGACTGGGTATAGATTCAGAAGCCCCCCACTACCAGGTAGAATAATTGACTCAGGAATTTAACAATCAGCTCTCTAACCCTCTTGCCTCTTCTCATTTGTTAAGTGAGCAGAGGGTGTGAACTGTACCCTTAATGCCTCTAGCCCATCCTTTCCACCCCCTTTGTGACCTTTTTACTCACCTATTCCCCAAGGGGTGACTTTACTACGCTAATATGCATTGTGGGTCTCTAAGTAGGGAAACAAAAGCAAACCGTGTTCCTGTTGTCTTTCTACCCAGTTCTTTTTTCTCCCATTATCTTTGAAGCAATGGGTGCTAAGGGATCATTTGATAACCACTTAAGGTGACAAAAATGTTAAGTCTCAAAGGAAAGGAACTGTGAAAGGATAGGAAGGGCGTCAATGATTTTATGTACGTACCCTCCTCAAATCATAGTGCACATTGGCTTCCTGCTTTTAATTTTAGTCTTTTTCCATTAATCTAGAGCCACTGGAGTGAGATTTTCACAATGATCTTTTGAGGTAGTGTGGCAGGTGCCTTCATGCAGAAGCTTATAAATCCTTACAACAATTCTAACAGGTAGGCACTTGCTATACAGAAGACGAAACATGGCTGGGCGCAATGGCTTACGCCTGTAATCCCAGCACTTTGGGAGGCTGAGGTGAGTGGATCGCCTGAGGTCAGGAGTTTGAGATCAGCCTGGCCAACATGGCGAAACCCCGTCTCGACTAAAAATACAAAAATTGGCTGGGCATGGTGGTGCATGCCTGTAATCCCAGCTACTGGGAAGGCTGAGGCAGGAGAATCGCTGGAACCCAGGAGGTGGAGGTGGTAGTGAGCCGAGATCGTGTCACTGCACTTCGGCCTGGGCGACAGAGTAGGACTCCGTCTAAAAAAAGAAAAGAAAGAAAGAAAGAAAGAAAGAAAAAAAGAAAAAAGAAACAGAAATTGCCTCTAAATCTCTCATCTCTCCATTTTTTTTTTCAAAAAAGTAACATCATAGGAACTTAATTAAAGTATTACAGATAGGTTAAGTAAATTATCCAAGTCACTCAGCTAAGAAGCACTGGAGCTAAGATGTGAATACAGAGCTCTCTGGCACCAAAATCTGTGTTTTTCTATTTACTAGCACTTCCCAAACCTTGTACAACTACATGTGAATTCCACCAGGTATTAGTAATATTATCACTCCAAAGGCATTCATGATCGAGGATGTTTGGGAAATAGTGAATGTACTTGATTCCTTTGGAGTTCACATTGTGTGTATATTTAGCAAATTAAGACTCTAAGAAGCTCTGAAGAATAGGAAAAAGGCCTGTTTATTTGGCTTAACTTAGCATTTGGGTTTCTGCTCCTTTCCTGGGTTAAACACTTAAAACAATTGCTGTAGGATGGAGAAAATGAGACACTGCAGTGCATCAGTCAGAACAATGAGAAAATCAGGACAACTGCTAGACTTGGATAAAAGACAGCCCATTGGAGCCAGAGTTGCTGTCTGGGACAAAATGATCTGCTTGAATCTAGAAGGCAGTATTAAGAACAGTCTCAGGAATAGAAAATGTCATATGGGGAGCAGAAAAGTTTTTTATTTTTTATTTTTATTTTTTTTATTTAAAGGAGAGAGGTCTAAGTGGAAAAGAGCCCATTTAGCTGGAAATACTATGCAGTTATGGTGTGCAAGTGGGCAAAAAGAGACGAGTTAACGAAATATTATCAGGTTATAATTTTATATATAGTAATAATTGAGCCCTTTGTCATTTTACAGATCAATACCAATGAGAGAGATTGACTCGTTTCCTAGGCTGACCACCCATCTCAGTTTGCAGGACTTTCAGTGCTAAAATTGAAAGATAATTTACTAAAAACTGATTATTTGCAAAGATTGTCACTAACACTCAGGTACCATATCTATGTGATCATAACACATTTTTAACGTTCATTCAATACATTAAAGGAAAGTTCATTACGCAGGTTATCGATAGCGTAGTTTTGATGTAGAGTGAAGCATTCTTGTGCATTAGATGTTAATGGTATGGTTTGGGATCTATCAGAGACACAAAAATATTTATTCTTAGCAAATGAGAGCAGAGGGCAGTGTTGTTAATCTGATATTCACCCCTTAGTAATATAGGCCTGGCCTGAGAAGACCTGTGCCAATTCTACGGCTGATAGGATGGATCCACCAGGGAGGCAGAAACCACCAAGATTCAAGGTTGTAGCTGCCTCCAGCAAATGGGCAGCCACCATAGCCCATGATGCAAGTCTAGAGAGATTAACAGCCTGCATCCAGTTGGCCTGTGTAGAGGAATTAAGGTGCGTGCAAAAGTAATTGTGGTTTTTGTGTGGTTGGAATTTGCCATTTTATATTAGAGAACATTCTTAAATAAATGTGGTTATGTTATACATCATTTTAATGGGCATGCCTCTCTTTATGACTTTTTGCTAATGACTTATTACTTGCTGTTTATTTTATGTTTATTTTAGACTATGGAAATAATGTTAGAGAAAAAGCAAATTCAAGTGATTTCCTTATTCGAGTTCAAATGGGTGGTAAAGCAGCAGAGACAACTCGCAACATCAACAATGCATCTGGCCCAGAAACTACTAACAAACATACAGGACAATGGTGGTTCAAGAAGTTTTGCAAAGGAGAGCTTTGAAGACTAGTGTAGTGACCAGCCGTTGGAAGTTGACAACGACCAATTGAGAGCAATCCTCAAAGCTGATCCTCTTACAACTACACGAGAAGTTACTGAAGAACTCAGCTTCGACCATTCTACAGTTTTCTGGCATTTTAAGCAAATTGGAAAGATGAAAAAGCTTGATAAGTGGGTGCCTCATGAGCTGACCTAAAATTTAAAAAAAAAAAAAAAAAGCATCATTTTGAAGTGTCATCTTCTCTTATTCTATGCAACAACAATGAACCATTTCTTGATTGGATTGTGACATGCAACAAAAAGTGGATTTTATATGGCAACCAGTGATGACCAGCTCAGCGGTTACACTGAGAAAAAGCTCCAAAGTGCTTCCCAAAGCCAAACTTGCACCAAAAAAAGGGGTCATGGTCACAGTTTGGTTGTCTGCTGCCCATCTGATCCACTACAGCTTTCTGAATCTTGGCAAAACCATTATATCTGGGACGTATGCTCAGCAAATGGATGAGACGCACTGAAAACTGCAATGCCTGGAGCTGGCATTGGTCAACAGAAAGGACCCAATTCCTCTCCAAGACAACACTTGGCTGCACATTGCACAACCAGCGCTTCAAAAGTTGAACTAATTGGGCTACGAAGTTTTGCCTCATCTGTCATATTCACCTGACCTCTCGCCAACCAACTACCAATTCTTCAAGCACGTCGACAACTTTTTGCAGGGAAAACACTTCCAAAACCAGCAGCATGCAGAAAATGCTTTCCAAGAGATCATTGAATCCCAAAGCATGGATTTTTATGCTACAGGAATAAACAAACTTATTTCTTATTGGCAAAAATGTGCTGATTATAATGGTTCCTATTTTGATTAATAAAGATGTGTTTGAGCCTAGTTATAATGATTTGAAATCCACAGTCTGAAACAACAATTACTTTTGTAACAACCTAATAGAAGGGACCTTGGCCCTGAATTGAAATGCAGAGCAAAGCTTTAGTTCTCAGGCAGCAGAGTCAGCAAGAGCAAAGGAGGGCTGGGTCTCAAAGGCAAGGCAAGTACAAGAGGCCCATTGTCAGAATGGAGACATCACAGAGGAGTGAGAGGCGGAGTGTGGACCAGCATGCTGGGGCCTTGCAGCCTGATGGAGGGCAGGCAGCGAGATGTTTACCAACATAACAACAAGCCAACAGACCACCTCCCAGGACAGTTAGCGTTACATTTTTCCTGAGTGTGAAGAGATCAAGGGTCCCAGGTCCTTCAAATACTCTCTATCTGGGAAGGGTAGGACTGAACATCTATGTGGGAAGATCATCACAACCAGACAAGGCAGAGGGGAAGACAAGGCGAAATGGGGTTCACTAATTACCAGGTGCAGCAACTGCTCCTTCAGTTCCTGAGGGTTTGGGAGTTCTGAGATTGGAAGAGCAGAGAGGCCAACCCTGGAGTCGCAGGAGGCTTCCACCCACTCACTCAGTGGGTTATGTATATGGAGTAAATGTAAAATACTGCATTGACACACGTCACCCTCTTCTGCTCCCCAATCTCAGTTCTACTGGAGAACAGTTGCTGGGAGTGAGTAGGATTCCTCTTGGGACAAGGGCTTGGAAACTGTGGGACTTGGGCACAGAGCTCCATGTCACCTGACATGATGGAGGCAAATATCAATAGGTGTTTTATCCCTAAAGGGAGAGGAAACGGAGGGACTTGGCAAGGCTGTCATCCTTCTTTCTCATCAAGTAGAATCTCTTTCACAATGAGGTCAACAGTCTGTTTATTTTCCAGTTAATGAAAAGTTTGGGGTGGGGAGGAAGGAAGCTGTGCTTTGTAAAATTTCAGTGTTGGGGTTCACAGTCCTGCATATTTTTTGAACTCACATAAACACACATGTGATTTGAAGTAGGCTGGTGTTGAATTACGATGCTGTGAACCACACCACCACACACGAAAACCTTGTGGAATAAAAGGCCGTGTAAAGTCCCTGTTAAAAAGCTACATTTTTTACAAGGGCATCTTATAGAATGTTTCAAATGACTGGAGGGGAATTACAGAGATTAATCATTTTATAAGCACCAATTAATGTGACTCTATGTTATTGGTGTCTCACTGGACAATCAATTTTTTAAAAGATATAAAAATTTCTGGGAGCTACATTGCTATGCCTCAGTAGTGACTGTTTATTATTCCTTGGCTGAACTACTTGCTGATTTATATCCTTAAAACTGAATCCTTTCAATTGTTTCCTTTATTTAGAAATCCAGTTGCAGATTTAATACTCTGCAGTCAGTTTTCTTAAAGGGAAGATATAGAAGCAAAGAAATAATATAATTTTCCAGAATCGACTCTGTAGATTAAGTTCTAAGTGTACATTCTTTGGGCATCTACTTCCAGGTCTCCTTTCACCCCCAGACTTCCGCTGTTACTCCAAAGTCCTGCACCGAGGTCACACTTTTTGCTACATCTTTAAGGTAGATAATCCCGGGGTGTTACTATCTTTTTTATTCTCTTCATGTTTTCTCTGGACCATCCACTCAACAGCCATTGCTTCAGCTAACATCGCTAAACTGATGACTCCAAATTTATAGTTCTACCCCAGACTCTCTCTAAAGCTCTCAACTGCCTTCTTGATACCTTCCCTGAGAAGTGTCATTGGCACCTGAAATTCAACATGCCAAGGTCAGACTGGTCATCATCTATTTCTTTTTTATTTCCTATTTCAGGAAATGACATCACCACCAGTTGGCTGGCCAGGCCAGAAGTTTGTGAATTGTTTCAGACTTTACTGTCCTTACAAAATTACCTTCCATAACAAGTATTTTTTAATAGTCCACAGTAAGGGTCTCATAAGAGGTCCTGCAAGTTCCCTTCTGCCAAGTGTGGCCCCTGATCCTCCTCACACTAAAGCACCAGTGTTCTTGCAGTGCTAAAGCTCTCTCTGGGTCATGGTGTCTTAGAGAAAGATCAAAGTGAAACCTTCCTCCACCTCATTTTCTCTCTTTCTTATCTAGATATGAGCTCATGAGGACAGAGACTTCTGAGGATAGCTACCAAACTACATGCATAATCATTCCTATCTTCTAACTGCAAATGTGTTTCTTGATCAAGCTGATCATTCTGACTCTTTAAAAGATGTTTTACGCTGTCACTTTCTCACACATGTGCAGAATGTCTGAACCCAGTTTGGGTTCAGGCTGGGATGTCAATCTTGGTTGTAGATAAATGGCAGGCATATCTTGAGGCTCTAGACAGCTCCTGGATATCCTTGTTTACCAGGTATGTAGCTATGATTCAGGGACTGGTTGGAAAATGATGTTTACTTGTCAAATAACAGCACTTCAAGTAGATTTCCTCATACCAACAATGCTTTGGCATCTCACATCAAAAACTCAGAAAGAGGTTCCTTTCCCAAGATGCCTGGAAGTACGGCTCTTTGCTAAGCGATCAAAGTCATTTGAGATGGGGTTCTTTAGCGAGCTCTGCCAGAGCTCTGTCCACTAGAAGAAAGGATTATGAACACTTACTTTGTATGATGTGATCTTGAGGCAGCAGTAACTTATCCCTAAGGCTCTGTTGAACAAGGGCTGTGTCACCCACTAAATAGGGAAATGTGAAAACATCTATTGCACGTATTGTCTGGTGATTTCACTTTGAGTCGTTGCTGCAGTTCAACCAACTTTCAAGTGATTTTTTTGTTCTTCAAGAACTACCCTAAATGTTACACTATTATCATAAAACAAAAGACCTGAGAATCCTTTCTGGCATTTTTGTATGAAAGTAATTTAAGCTTTGCAGAAACCTGTGGCCCTTTTGTATGAACAAATACGTATTATCTTCAATGCCTCAGTCATTTCACAGCCATATATTGAAATAGTCAACTTAAGATATTTCTAATTCAATGAAAGAAAAACTGTGGATACAACTAACTAAAAATGGCTTTTCTCTGACAGCTTTACTTGAATCACCATACTTTCAAACGAAGGCCATTTCACTTTTCCTCCCTGCTTCTTGTATCAAGTTTAGCAATCAATGTCAGCATTTTTTTCCCTACAGTTGAGCATTTCCTCCTCTTTAACTCAATATCTCTGTTCCTTTTGAAGTCCATGATGTCTGATTATGTGACACAGCCCACATCCTATCTCTGCCTCTGTTGGTCCTTTATCATCTCCATGTTTTTGAAGAACAAGAAGGCCATGTGCTCAGAGAATAGAGAGTGGATTACGCCAGGTAAGTTGGAGATGTTGGAGAGCTAGATCATAAGGACCTGGTGGGCTGTGTTGAGAACTTTGGTCCTTATTTTAAAAGCAGTCAGAAACCTTTTAAGGATCTTAAAAGGGTAAAATGATACCTGATATGATTTTTATTTTTTTGGAGACAGGATTTCACTCTGTCTCCCAAATTGGAGTGTAGTGGTATGATCTTGGTTTACTGCAACCTCCACCTGCCAGACTCCAGCAATCCTCCTACCTCAGCCTCCTGAGTAGCTGAGACCACAGGTACATGCCACCACACCTAGCTGATATTTGTATTTTTTTGTAGTGATGCGGTTTTACCATGTTGCCCAGGCTGGTCCTGAACTCTTGGACTCAAGTGATTCACCTGCCTCAGCCTCCCAGAGTGCTGGGATTACAGGCATGAGCCACTGTTCCCAGCCAAACTCATGTGATTTTTAAAAGACCACTCTAATTGCAACACAAAGTACGAACTATGATTCAAGGCCATAAACAGAGCAAGAGGATGACAGTGGCTTTGACAAAGGTGGTAGCAGCAAAGAGGGCAAAGTCTCGGAGAAAAATTGGGCAGAAGTTGCAGATTATTTAGATGGGGTTCAACAAAGAGAAAGAAGAATCGAGGATGACGCAGGGTTTCTGCAAGAAGCAACAGAGGGTGTGGTGCTGTCATTGCCTAAGAAGGTCAACACAAGAATGGAACAGCTTCTTCTGGGAGTGAGGGCTAGCTCAGACTTCCTCCCCATGAACTCTCCCAACACCTGCCTGGCAAGTTCTAACTGCTGCAACTGTTCCCAGACAGGTAAGTGTCACCATGGAAGATATTGTAGTAACTGGCTGCTCTTCACATACATCATGTCCAATGCCCACTGGGCCTCCAGGCTCTTTGGAAATGTTTCTACCAATTTCAAATTAAATCTTATTCTATTTCTTACGTTGGGTTTTAAAAAGGTTTTCACTGTTCCCATACTTCCTGTCCTATCTTTCCTTCTCGGTTTTAGCCAACCACTTTGCCTCTGAGTTTACTGGAAAAAAAAATAGAGGCCAAATAATATGACTTTCTCAAATTATCTTATCCTCAATTTAAATTTTTTTTGGAATCTTCCATCATTCTCTTTTCTTTCCTGTGAGAGATGCATCCTTTTCTGCCTTTTAAGCCACTGCATTTTCCTCAATTCGACATCAAATGCTATAATACTTTCTTAATATCATATTAATTACTTATTTGTTTCAGGCACATTGCTAAGTATACATGAGGTACATTTTCTCAATTGGTTTTTCAACTACATGCTGCGTTATTCTTATTTTATTGATTAAAAAAAAAGAAACTTTGAGGTTGACAGCTAAGTGACAAGGTCAGGATTTGATTCAAGTCCATTTGTTTTCAAAGCTAGTGTCTTGATATGTCTTTTCAATTTATCTTCTCCTCTCTGTTTCCATTGCTGGTGCCCTAGTTCTGCTCACTATGGTAGAAGCTCTGTCAGCAATCCCCAGTTAGTCCAGTCACTTTATTAACTTCATTATTATCCCATCCTCTTTCACGCTTGTCACTGGAGGCTGGTGGGGAGTGATACGTTGGGTTTTCCTGGTTCCATCAATTTAACTGTGAGTTTGCAAAGAAACACTTGTATTTTGTTTAGAAACTGGTCTATGCAGTTGTGCTTATTATGTTACAAAATTTAATTAAGTATTATGTAAACCAATACATATGAATGTAAATGAGAGCTGTTCCTATGAAAATTAAATGGAAGACTTTGGAAAGACTTGAAGAGAGTGAGCGGCTTAAAATATTGTAATCCAATTAAGTGTTGGGAAAGAGAAACCAAAAATGGTTGAGAAAAACGGTGTAAAAATGTCTTGAAGATTCTGCACTCAGATTGCCTTTGGCTGCAATTTAACAAGACAGAAACAAAAACGTGAATGTAGCTTATACAAGAAAAATGGTAGAAAACTCTAATTAGCAGACCTATATTCAAAGCAAGGGTCTTTGCATTCTATCATACAATTACTGGATGAATGTACCCACACATGTCTTAGGTGAAAGTATAATGTGTAAGATAAGTGTGTATCATTTTATTCCCTGCTTTAACAAATTTTACAAATGATTGACCACATTCAGTTCCCAATTTCAGTCAACGAGAGACCTTCTACCTTATCTCCCATTATATCCAGACTGTAAGGACTGGAACCTCTAGTTTTATCTGATCCTCTAGTCTTGAGTCATCATTTCTCCATTCAGTTGACAAATATTTTTAGCAGCCTACTTTGCAGACATCATTAACCAGAATTACCTGCTTAAAACTCAGATCTATGCCCATCACTCCCTTATTCACAAAAACCAAGTGACTTCCCATTGTCTACAATGAAGCTGAAAGTACTCAGAATATTACAGACTGCAATGATCTGATTTCCCCCAACCTTTTTGGCCTCAGCTCTTAAGATAGCACTCCATACGCCCTGAGCTTCAGTCATTCATACTCTTGCTGGTGCCCACATACACCATGCCTTTCAGCATTCATTCAAAGAGTGCCCGTGCGGAACTCCACATTGGTATCTTACATGCTTTAACTGACTATTGAAAATAGTCGTTTACGGTGGGAAATATATTGTTCATGGAAATTCTACCTTAAAGGAAATGCTGAAAGAACTGAATAAATTTAATTGAATAGATTTCAAGTTGTAATGTCAAGAATATTGCACAATATTCAGGGTGGGGTGGGGTGAGGAATTGCTAACTTGTCTTCAACAATCAAAAGTTTAGATTTTCTTCATACTCAAGATGATTTAGTAAAGGATTAAACGTCTGCATGGAATGCTCCCTGGTGACTACTCAGGAAAAGTGCCTGGTTCCTGGGTGACAGTTATCAATGGACTGTTGTGTCATCATCCTTATAAGTCTTCTCTTGCCCCCGTTCATCCTTAACCTAGGAGGCCTTTGCCTGTTGATGGTCTCAGCTGCCGCTGATGCAGAGAACTCTTTAAATGCCATTGAGCCAGAGCACCTTCGTTAGCTCTATCCTTCTCTTTTCAATTGCTTTTATATATTTTCACTTGGCAAACTGTCATCTAACATTCCAGAGTTTAAAACTGAACTTCCCCAACAAACTCCTCTTCCTCTGCTTTCTGTCTGTGGAACCATCATCTCCAGGGTGTTGGATTTATCTATGGCTCTTGATTGGGGGGCATGATTTGTTCTTTGCTCTTCCTTAGCCCACAACTAGTTGCCTATTATTTCTTCCCAGAAAGACTGAATGTTTAAGGGCTTTGAAAACTGTAAGAGGACTCACCCCTTTATGATCAAACTACTAAAAATATTTGTCTACACTCATTGTATTCATTTTACCTCCTGTTCACATCTCAGCCAGAGTAATATGGCTTCTGTCCTGTAAATTTTACTGAAGTTGTTCTCATCAAGGTCTCCAATCACTTTCTTAGTGCTAAATTTAGCAACCGTCTTTCAGTTATTAACCTAACTTGTTGTGGAGTTAGACATTTAGACCAGTCTTTCTACCTGAAATGAATTCTCAGCCTCTATGACACCTGTTTACCTCTCAGGCTGCTTCAACATACACTTCTTTTTAGGTTCCTGTCTTCTGCCCTTTCAAAATATCTGTCTGTTCTTCACAGTTCTAATTCTTCTTGTCTCCTCCCTCTACACACTCCTCTAGCAATCTCATCAGTTTCCCAGGCTTAATTATCACCTCGATGACAAGGAACACCGGCTCTGCATCTCCAGCCCTGTTATTCATCTGATCTCTGAAATGCAGCTATCTAACTGCCTGTGGCAGTCTCCTCTTGAATATTTCACAGGCACCTGGACCTCAATCTGCCCAAAACTGAATTTACAAAAATGCAAGAGTGCTCCTCCTCTTACTTTCCTTATCTAAGTGAATGCTACCATTGATTATCCATTTGTTTAAGCCTAAAACATAGATATCAGTCTTGACTCCCCATCTTCCTCATCATCTCCAATCAATGTCAAAGCTGTGTCAATGATACTTTTGAAAACTTTCTGAAATCTATCCACTGTCTCCATCACTTCTACATTATTACTGTTCAACCCATGATAATATCTCCCATAGATTTCTGCAACAGTCTTCCATATAGGCTCCCTGCCTCCATGCTGACCTCTCTCCAAACTCTTCCACATGGCAGCAAAATACTTCTGTCTTAACATACACATTTAACCACATCACTTACCAACTTTTCTGTTGATGTCTCTGCACTGCCCTTAGGGTTAATTCTCATCTCTTTCACACAGTTTAAGGAGCCCTTTGTGATCAAGCCTGGTCTCCTGTTGAGACACTCTCTTGCCACTCCCTCACACTCTGTTATGCATCTTAAGTTTCCAGACTGCTCAACTTCTCTGCCTGTGGACTTTGACCGTCCCCATGAATCTGCTCCCCTCTGTCAGGCTCTCCTCTCTGCCTATGATCTCTGCCACTTCTCCCTGTAAATTATTCATTCAACATATTTTTGAACACTGATTATGTCCCAGACACTATTACAGGCCCTAAGACCACCACAGGGAGCAAGGCAGGCTCATCCCTGCACTCATGAGGCTCGGTGTCAACTGGACAGATGGACAAGCACACTTAGGTCATTGCAGATCTTTATGATAAGGGGAGACGGGGGACCCCCCACAAGCCTGGACGAAGGTGTCTCACTCAGGCTGGGAACAGAAGGCTGCTTCCTAAGGGCAATGTTATTTACAGCGTTAGACTTGAGATGGAGAAGTAGAAAGGTAAGAAGTCAGCAACTTTAAGAAAGACTTTAAAATGTACATCATTATGATGACTTTAATTTTTTCATTTTCTTTCTCACTCTTCTTAACTCTTGTCCCCTTCACATCCTACTCCATTCTTTTAATAAACACTTTGGTTGATTTTTAATGTACCCCTAGAAATTAACTATTTTTTCTTCATTTGTGGCAACCATGTTCATACAAGCACTCCCTGGCCTGTGGCAAGCCCACCAGCTCCCCTTCTTCAAGTCTCTCCTCAAGGTGAAAGTGAATACTTCGTCATGTATAATAGCCACATCATCTTCCATCTCTTGGAGAAAGCTATCAGCTAACTTGTAGCTAGCTAGGGCCATGCACAGGTGTTCCTTTTCATCTTTCTGCTGTACCCATTTTCCAGTTGTCCATCTGTATTTCCACATTTTCAAACTGTCTACAATGTCAAATTGTCCAAATCATTTATCTAAGAGGTAGACAACCCATGACATCCCTCCTTGGTCCAAAATGATACAGCATAGATCAGGTTTAAGAAACCTTTGCTTATAGCTTTGAAATTCATAGCAGACCTCAGGCTCTCCAGATTAGCATCATGGTGAAGCTTCTAGACTTTCTTTGAGCTTTACTCTAGGCCAAGCTTCTCTAACCCATGGCCCATGGGTTGCACGCAGCCCAAGACGGCTTTGAATGTGGCCCAACACAAATTTGTTAACTTTCTTAAAACATCATGAGACTTTTGTAGTTTTTTTTTTCCTCATCAGTTATTATTAGTGTTAGTGTATTTTATTTGTAGCCCGAGACAATTCTTCTTCTAATGTAGCCCGGGGAAGCCCAAACCGGACACCCCCTATACTAAGCCACAACAGTGCCTTTTACATATAGTAAAAACTATTAATCAACTAATCTTGTCCCACACATCTCTTACCTTTCTACTTTTAAAAAGACATAGCACATTAAAAAAAAAAAATTAGTTCCCTGAGGAATTGTCAGTTTACATAGCCCTCCCAGTCAGTCAAGTAGTGGCCCCCATTTTAAAAGATTTTAATACAATAAAAAATACACTAGGACAAATTTATGGTTACCCAACCTCCTATTCTTCCTGTGGTAAAGAAGAGGGTGACCTTCGCTGGGTGTGGTGGCTCATGCCTGTAATCCTAGCACTTTGGGAGCCTGAGCCAGGCGGATCATCTGAGGTCAGGAGTTTGAGACCAGTCTGGCCAAAATGGCGAAACCCCATCTCTACTAAAAGTACAAAAATTAGCCGGGTATGGTGGCGAGCACCTGTAATCCCAGCTACTCAGGAGGCTGAGGTAGGAGAATGGCTTGAACCTGGGAGACGGAGGTTGCAGTGAGCCGAGATCATGCCACTGCACTCCAGCCTGGGCGACAAGAGTGAGACTCCATCAAAAAAAAAAAAAAGAAGAAGAAGAGGGTGGCCTCGACTGTGATTGGTCAGTGGCTGCAGGTGACTCTGCCTTGCATGGAGAAGGTCATTGTTTTCCTCAATCACTACCGCCTGAAGATTCTGCAGCAGTGAGGGTGCTTATGTATAGCAGGGAACTAATTACTTCATTTCATTCTTTTGTTGGATCTTTTCCTACTCACTTGCAAATAATCTTCCCTTTCCTTTAACAGCATCTCTCTGAGGAGACCAACAATAGCACATTCATCAAAAGAGCTGCAGTGGGAGACCAGGAGACAATGGAAGGCTGGGACCAGGGGAGCCGGGCTAGAGGTCAGCATCCATGGCTCCTGGGTAATTGGCCTCTCCACCTCTCCAAAGGGATCTCTTAACAAAGGCAGATGGAGACTTCTATTTAAT
Source organism: Theropithecus gelada (assembly GCF_003255815.1). Taxonomy (NCBI): domain Eukaryota; kingdom Metazoa; phylum Chordata; class Mammalia; order Primates; family Cercopithecidae; genus Theropithecus; species Theropithecus gelada. Next base: position 119,678,978 of record NC_037679.1, on the reverse strand, counting down.
TCCTTGTATGTATGTAGAAAAAATAAATAATATGTAATTGCTTCACCCATAAAAGGAGCCATATTTTTATAACAATGACAGAATTCAGAGCATTCCAGAGTCATTATTGCTAGTTCTTGGGGGACTTTATGAGCAATCATTTCCTTAATCTGAAGCAAAAGAAGAAGAATCAGAACATAAGGCTGCTTTTAAAATTTTTATTTCAGGGGGTAGAAAAGACTGCACCTGAGTTTTTTAGCCATTAGGCATCTTTGTGATAACACTGGACACAAGATGCTCTATGCATCCGTGACCTATAAAGCCAATAACACTTTAGCCATTTTTGATGCCCTTTCACAGAGAATTTAGTTAATAAAGACAAATCTTGGCAAAGGCAGTTAATAATACCAAGGGATAAATACTTTTAAATACTGTCTGGCAATTGTTGATACTATAAAATGACTGGAAATTTCAAAAGGGCTTATTCGTTCTGAGGGAGATTCTATGTGTCTCATTCCTTAACATTTCTAGAATACATTTGGACATTTAAGAACAGAGCTGCCAAGGATGGGATCTGATCAGAGAAGTAAGTAGGGGTGAATAGGGCCAAAATCCGACTAGTGTCCCAGACGACAATTCCCATGGCCTGGCTTCCTCTAGTGCATGTATATTGATTAGTGAAAACTACATTTAAGAGACTGAATAATGGAAAATTGACAAATAATCCAAACATCCAGTAATAAGTTACTCATTGAAAAATATGCATAGAAACCATAAATGTAATCATTAACACAAGGGCATATATGTATGTAACTAAATGAAAAAGCAGGTAATAAAATAAAATATATGCCGGGTGTGGTGGCCCACACCTATAATCCCAGCACTTTGGAAGGCCACAGCTGGCAGATCACCAGAGGTCAGGAGTTTGAGACCAGCCTGTCCAACATGGTGAAACCCTGTCTCCTCTAAAAATACAAAAAAAAATTAGCCAGGCATGGTGGTGTGCGCCTGTAATCCCAGCTACTCGGGAGGCTGAGGCACGAGAATCGCTTGAAACTGGGAAGCAGAAGTTGCAGTGAGCCAAGATCACACCCCTGCACTACAGCCTGGGCGACAGAATGAGACTCTGTTTCAAAAATAATAATAATAATAAAATAAAATGTATAACCCTATTTTGTTAAAGTGTACGTAAATACACAACAATATAAACATATACATATGTATACATGTCTGTGTGTATGTATACACACATACATTCTACCACCTATCTATTCAGGGTCAAAACTGAAAGAATACATACTAAAATGTTGACTGAATTTACTGTCTCATTGGTTTGGAGGGACTTGACTTTTTAGTTCTTTTGATTAAAATGTACTGTTTCATTTGCGTGTGTGTGTGTGTGTGTGTGTCTGTCTGTCTATGAAATACAGTTATTTTTTATGTAATAAAAAGTAACAAGTAATAATTGTTATTTTAAAAGAGATAGATACTATAAGCTAAAAATCAGCAATAACTTTTAAAATCATCTGGGCAAGTTATAAGGGAAGTCTAAACAATCCAAGGACAGAGTATTATTCACTGTTTGATTTGGCCAGTTTTCCAACTATAATTATTATAGCTTTATGATGACATTTTCATAAGCCAAGAATAGGTGTTAAAGTGAATCATCAATTTAGAAAGATAATTATAAAGTAATTCTACTCTGATATTGATTGCATTTAATGATCCCATTCAGAAGAGTAATACTATACTTCCTTCACTCTAAGTGATTTGTTACTACACTGTTCAAAGAGATATAGTATACAAAAGCATTAGGTATTTGGGACTCTACCTTAGTTTTATTAGGAAAATTAGGGGAAAAATGTGTTTACATGTGGCTTGTATTCCCTGACTTCTCCCTTTGGGATGATTACATTGTGGTTAATCCTTAAACAAGAGGCCAAGGTTAATATTTACCAAGCACATATTACAGTATTTTTCAGGCATTGTACTGGCATATTTAATATTCACACAGTCCTGTGAGGCAGGTTTTTACATTTTAAGAGGCTGAGGCTCAGAGAGATTTCTAACTCTCTGTGGCCACAAAGCTAGTAAGGTGGTAATACCAAAATTCAAACTCAAGCCTTTCTGACTCCAAAGATTCTGTTCTTTCCAATCGGTCAGAATTGTACCATCCTATGGTGATAGATTGTACTATTTTTCAGAATTATTCAATCTCCTTTTACCATAAGGAGATTGTATCTCCCGCCTCGTTTACTCTGGGCATGGTCGTGTAACTTGCTTTGACCCTTGGAGTGTGAGTGGATGTGATGAATACCACATCATTTTGGAGGCATCAGGGATTTCTGTCAACTCACTTGCTCTTTTCCCTGTGCCATACGAATGTGGCAAAAGGTTAGAGGGAAGGAGGAGAAAGCGGTTACGTTTACCCCTATACACACACTGCTCCCTTCCTGCCTCTTGGAGTTCCAGGCTGGCTGCATTCCTCTAAGGCCCCAGGGCCTCTGCAGCTCTAGCTCCAATAACACCTTTAAACCTAAGAATGATCATGATTTCTCATTCATTGATGCTTCACCATCCCTTGCCTTCTTAACCCAGTCTGTACCTCTGTAAGTAGTTCCTTTATGATACTCTTCTCAGGTTTAAGCCCTTTGAGTGGATCATCTTTTCTTGAGATGTCCCTGATGATAGAGAAAGAAACCCAATCAGACTGTCAAACATGATGCAGAACAGAAATCAGTATCGAATGTTGGAGGCCATAGAGAACCAGAATCAAAGCAATGAGAGGGAGGCATGATGAGTCACAGAGTCCTGTGAGCAGTTTCTATGGATCAGGTACTAATTGCTTCACATGCATGGCATTTAAACCTCGCAATGACGCAGTGAGTTAATAGGATAACTACCACATTTTATAGGTGAGAGAGTGGTTAAGTAATTTGTTGTGGTCACTCTTCAGTCATTGGCAGAGCTGAGATTCGAATCCCAAATCTTTTGCTTCCCAAACCCAGACTCTTAGCCATGTACTATACTTAAGTTTCTATTGCAGAAACAAGACCTATAGTTTGCTGCTTGCTTTACATACTTGCAAGGCTTGGTATGAGGCACGGTTAGCTGTCTTTAAAGGGCAGATAGGGGGCGGGTATTTTGGCAATAGTCAGCAAATGTATCTGAGTGTTGATAAGTCCAGAGTTGAAAGGCTGCCATGGGAACACCTGACATCCTTCTCTGTGTTACTTCCTTCTCTCAAAGCTTAGGCATTGGCCTTCAGATAAAATCCAGCTTCCTTTGCCTGTCCTTTCCTGTTCTCTGCAACTGTGCCGCATCTACCTTTCCAGAATTGTCTTCTACCAGTCACACACTCAACATGTTTCAATCAAATGGACTCACTATTTGTGGTTCATTGGTTTCTTCATGAAGTTGCTTTTACTCCATTTTTTCCCCTTGTGTAGCCCTCTTGAGCCCTTCTGGCCCTTAAAATCACTTAAAAGCTACTCCCTCCAAACCAATCTATCCTTATTACCCAATCACAAACCATCATCTCTCCCTACTCTTAATATTAGCAGCTTTGTTTAACTACTTTTGCTGCACATATTATACACAATAATTTTAGTTGTCTATGTTCTCTTTTTCTTTCCTATCAGATATTAGGAGCTTAGACAATGGGGAAAGCTAAACTGTGTGAAACAGAACCCCTAACCCAAGGAGAACTGTCAACACAAAGATCTCTAAACCCCAGTGCCTCTATATACTTAATGTGGCAAATGATCAATACTTTGGGCATTTAGGTGAGGGGGCCGAAGAAGGTTTCTTAGAAAAAAAGTGCCATTTGGGATATACCTGGAAGTCTGGCAGGGCTGTCAACTGGTGTAAATTGGGAGGCTCATTCTATGAAGATTCTATGGAGCATGAAATGGCTTTAAGAATATTGCCCGCATTGCGCTTAACCACATCTCCAGTGTTTAATGGTACTACTAATAGCATGTATCATTTACTGAGTGCTAAACGCACGTCAGAGATTGTGTTAGACACTGCTTTTTGTACATTATCTCATTTAATTCTCATAAGAGCATTTAAGGTGACAAAAATCAAGGCTTAAAGAGATTTAGTAACTTTTCCAAGATGGACCAATTAGTCAGTGGTGGAGGTGAATCTTATACCCATGTCTAACTGATTACAAAGTCTAGATGACTAAGTGAGGCCACGTTGCCTTTATTGTTCCAACCTGATATTTTACAAAATCCTTCTTTATGTATCTACAACGGACATTCCATGGAAAATGCAAACCCTCAAAAGTCATATGGAGCCAACACAATCCTTAAATAATACTTATAAACTGAAAAATTTTAAGGAATCTAGCTGTATACAATGCAACTCTGCAGTTTTGTGGGTTTTTTTAAAAACAATATTCTGAAACAACATTCTAACTATCTTATGACTTTTACATTGGGGCATTAAAGTTGTGGCTCTTTAATCTGAGGTACACAACAAATTCCAATATCTCTGAGTGATGATATAGCCCTTCACGTGAAATATTTTCTAAAACTAAAATATGGTACCCCAGTAATTATGTGAATCACCATTCAAACTGAAGTCTCCGTTTAAATTCAAACCTGTATCTAGTAAATGAGATTTTAAAAGTTGCTCTTTGCTATTTTTATCAGGATAAAAACGTGACAACACTTTCCAAGTCTACAATGAAATTAAATTCAGGGATATGAAACTGTTATACATTGTAGAATATGAGAGACATTTACCAAAAACAATGAGCTTCTATTTTCCAGGTGCTCAAACACTCCAGTAATAAGCATTAACACACCGGAATTTCCTCAGTGTGAGTTATAAACTAGCATGAGCTGAAAAGGAGATGTTGGTATTTTTTCATTGTTGTTAAATCATAAAAACATGTATTTCCCAGATGTTATGAAATGTTTTCTGTGCCCTCTGTGAAAACAGTAACGAATTTTCATACCAACAAAATATGACTTGAGGACAGATTGCTAGCAACATCTGTTAAAATGAGAGCGAGAAAGAGAGAGAGAGAGTGAACACACAAGCCCTCACTTCCCGGGGCAGAATCTTACCTACTGATAGGCAAAAGACTGGCAGGTGTCCTTCAATTACAGCACTGCCAAACAGAACATTCTCCATAAAACCTCTTGTTAGCTGTATTGTGCTGGTGCAGAGCAGCAACTCTGGAGAACGATAGGAAAATGTTAGTTTCAGCACACATTGCTAAAGATTTGGGGGAAAAAATCACATCTGAAAGACATAAAGTTTGGAATTATCCAGACTTTTGCTCAGTTCAGAACTACCAGTAGCCAGAAGCAAAAGGGCAGTGGAAAATGAAGCACTTGCAAGTTTGTCAAATTGCTATTTATGTATGCATCAACATATGGACTTTTTGGCAATTCACAACACTTTTGAGATCATATATTTTTGTAAGAAATGGAGAGGACTGAAAATGTTTCCCAGAAGGACCACAGTAGACTGTTGTCACACTTGACAGACCATGAAGTGGGTAAAAGTGTGATTTGTTTACACTATTGTTCACGTTCTAGACAATGTCAACTAGCATCATGAATGTTAGTAGCTTGGTAAATGCAGCTTATCTGACTGAACAGTACCAACCACTCTGGTTTTCTTGGGACTGAGGGGTTTCCCCAGGACAAGGCACATTCAGTTCCACTGAAATGGCCACTAAAGTAGTAGTATAGTCCCAGACAATGATGGTTGGTGACCTCTATACTAAGACAAAAATATTCTAGTTTCTATCTTATATGCCAAATTCATATGAAAGTTAAAAGTGCAAAGGAAAACAAAAACCTTGCTCTATTATTTTTAAGTCACAAACTTCTTATGTTCAATTTTGAAAATTAAAAGTTTGTTTAAATAATTTAAGTGATTGTTTTAAAAAGTAAAATAACACAATAAAATATTTCTTTAGTGAACTGAAGATGTTTTTACAGCTCATAAGAAACAGTGGAATCATTTCATCACTCTAAAGAGTTTCAAAACTTTTGCTTTATAAATAAATAAACTAACAAAAAAAGCATGAAATAAAATGACTCCTGAAAATGAATAGAGCAAAGGAGAGGCTATAGTGATATGAGTCAGGGCCAATGCATTGGTGATGCTGGTGGTGATTTTGATTGGTGCTCTGACCTGAGATAAATTAAAAACAAGGGTTCAAAGAAGCTTTGAAGCACTGCTGTATTGGGGGATAGAGAAGATACCTGCACATGTGAATTGCTGAAAGAAATGATGGGACAGGATGGGATGAGCCACTCTGTGCCAATTCCTTAAACTGGAGCCTTCTTGACAAAAGGACAAGCCACAACTGAAGTGGAAAGAATAAGTCAATAGAACCTTAGTAAGATTCACCAAGACCTGAAGATCATCCTTTTTTTGTGTACTTCAGAGTACAGCTTCAGGCAATTCTGTTTATTGCATCAGAGCTTAATAATAACTGAGTGGTTTGAAAAAATACATTTTAAAAGAAACAGTGCACATGTTTGTGATTAATTCTAATTTAAAATATAAGGTGTTCCATTTTAATTCTTTGCTTTTATATTGTGCCTGCTGTGGGAAAATGGAAAATGACTAACTTTTATCAAATGAAAGGAGGTGGATGCAAAGCAATATGACATTTGTGGCTTTTATTTTTTTAAAAGCATATTTTATATACACTGAGAAAAAGGAAGTAAATTAAACTTACTAAATGTTATTAATGTAAGTTATTTCTGGGTGGCAAAATAATAAATTTTTATTTTATTTTTATTATGTCTAATTTTTCTAAAATAAATTATTTTCAGAGTAAAGTAATAATTTACCAGTGTAATAATAAAGTATTATAAGTAATAATTTACCAAACATTATGTTCCAAAGAAAATAAACCACTGTGATTACTTTCAATATCTTTTAAAGAAAGCGAGCAATTAATAAACATTTTTTTTACAATTGGGTACAAATAAAGAAGAAGGCATGACCCATACTCTCAAAAAGTGTAAAATATAGCAAGGAAAGAAAAAATCGTAAGTATTTATGATGATAAAGGCCAATGTGATTCATTTTGTGATTACAAAGGATATTGTTATTCAAGTTTATGTATTAAAACATTAATTTTAATATTCCTTTGTGGCATACACTACTGTATACATACATTGAAAAATATCGCTGATTATTAGAATCTGCCTAGAGTATGCAATATATTTAAGAACCCCCTTTCCAAAAAAGCTTTATGCATAGTTTTTCAAAATAGCATTCAGGGGATCCCGTTCCAAGATGGTGCTCCAGTCTGCAGCTTCCAGCTTGATCAATGCAGAAGATGGGTGATTTCTGCATTTCCAACTGAGGTATCTGGTTCATCTCATTGGGACTGGTTGGACAGTGGGTGTAGTCCATGGAGTGTGAGCCGAAGCAGGGCAGGGTGTCGCCTCACCTGAGAAGCTCAAGGGGTCGTGGGATTTCCCTTTCCTAGCCAAGGGAAGCTGTGACAGACTGTACCTGGAAAAACAGGACACTCCCACTCAAATACTGTGCTTTTCCAATGGTCTTAGCAGCGGCACACCAGGAGGTTATATCCCACACCTGGCTTAGCGGAGCCTTTCCCACTGCTAGAGCAGCAGTCTGAGATTGACCTGCGAGGCAATCTCAGGTCATTGACCTGCGAGGCAGCAGCCTGGCAGAGGGAGGGGTGTCCGCCATTGCTGAGGCTTGAGTATGTAAACAAAGTGGCCAGGAAGCTTGACCTGGGCGGAGCCCAATGCAGCACAGCAAGGCTTGCTGCCTCTATAGACTCCACCTCTGGGGGCAGGGCATAGCTGAAAAAAAGGCAGCAGAAACTTCTGCAGACTTAAACGTCCCTGTCTGACAGCTCTGAAGAGAGCAGTGGTTCTCCAAGCATGATGTTTGAGCTCTGAGAACAGACAGACTGCCTCCTGAAGTGGGTCCCTGATCTCTGTGTTGCCTAACTGGGAGACACCTCCCAGTAGGGGCCGACTGACACCTCATGCAGGTGGGTGCCCCTCTGGGACAAAGCTTCCAGAGAAAGGACCAGGCAGCAATATTTGCTGTTCTGCAGCCTCTACTGGTGATACCCAGGCAAACAGGGTCTGGAGTGGACTTCCAGCAAACCCCAACAGAACTTCAGCTGAGAGTCCTGACTGTTAGAAGGAAAACTAACAAACAGAAAGGAATAGCATCAACATCAACAAAAAGGACATCCACACCAAAAGCCCATCTGTAGGTCACCAACATCAAAGACCAAAGGTAGATAAAACCACAAAGATGAGAAGAAACCAGAGCAGAAAAGCTGAAAATTCTAAAAATCAGAGTGTCTCTTCTCCTCCAAAGGATCGCAGCTCCTCACCAGCAACAGAACAAAGCTGGATGGAGAATGACTTTGATGAGTTGACAGAAGTAAGCTTCAGAAGATCAGTAGTAACAAACTTCTCCGAACTAAAGGAGGATGTTCGAATCCATAGTAAGGAGCTAAAAACCTTGAAAAAAGATTAGACAAATGGCTAACTAGAATAAACATTGTAGAGAAGACCTTAAATGACCTGATGGAGCTGAAAACCATGGGATGAGAACTATGTGATGCATGCACAAGCTTCAGTAGCCAATTCTATCAAGTGGAAGAAAAGGTATCAGTGATTGAAGGTGAAATTAATGAAATAAAGTGAGAAGAGAAGTTTAGCAAAAAAAGACTAAAAAGAAATGAACAACGCTTCCAAGAAATATTGGACTATGTGAAAAGACCAAATCTACATTTCACTGGAGTACCTGAAAGTGATGGGAAGAATGAAACCAAGTTGGAAAACACTCTTCAGCATATTATCCAGGAGAACTTCCCCAACCTAACAAAGCAGGCCAACATTCAAATTCAGGAAATACAGAGAACACCACAAAGATACTCCTTGAGAAGAGCAACCCCAAGACACATAATTGTCAGATTCACCAAGGTTGAAATGAAGGAAAAAATGTTAAGAGCAGCCAGAGAGAAAGGTCGGGTTACACACAAAGGGAAGCCCATGAGACTAACAGCGGATCTCTCAGCAGAAACTTTGCAAGCCAGAAGAGAGTGGGGGCCAATATTCAACATTCTTAATGAAAAGAATTTTCAACCCAGAATTTCATATCCACTAAGCTTCATAAGTGAAGGAGAAATAAAATCCTTTGCAGACGAGCAAATGCTGAGAGATTTTGTCACCACTAGGTCTGCTTTACAAGAGCTCCTGAAGGAAGCACTAAACATGGAAAGGAACAACCAGTACCAGCCACTACAAAAACATGCCAAATTGTAAAGACCCTCGATGCTAGAAAGAAACTGCATCAATTAATGGGCAAAATAACAGCTAACATCATAATGACAGGATCAAATTAACACATAATAATACTAACTTTAAATGTAAATGGGCTAAATGTCCCAATTAAAAGACACAGACTGGCAAATTGGATAAAGAGTCAAGACCCATCAGTGTGCTGTATTCATGAAACCCATCTCATGTGCAAAGACACAAATAGACTCAAAATAAGGATGGAGGAAGATCTACCAAGCAAATGGAAAGAAAAAAATAAAAAAAGCAGGGCTTGCAGTCCTTGTCTCTGATAAAACAGAGTTTAAACCAACAAAGATAAAAAGAGACTAAGAAGGCCGTTACATAATGGTAAAGGGATCAATTCAACAATAAGAGCTAACTACACTAAATATATATGCATCTAATACAGGAGCACCCAGATTCATAAAGCAAGTCCTTAGAGACCTACAAAGAGACTTAGACTCCCACACAATGATAATGGGAGACTTTAACACCCCATTGTCAATATTAGACAGATCAATGAGACAGAAGGTTAACAAGGATATCTAGGACTTGAACTCAGTTCTGCACCAAGCAGACCTAATAGACATCTACAGAACTCTCCGCCCCAAATAAACAGAATATATATTCTTCTCAGCACCACATCACACTTACTCCAAAATTGACCACACAGTTGTAAGTAAATCACTCCTCAGCAAATATAAAAGAACAGAAATCAAAACAAACTGTCTCTCAGACCACAGTGCAATAAAACTAGAACCCAGGATTGAGAAACTCACTCAGAGCTGCTCAACTACATGGAAACTGAACAACCTGCTCCTGAATGACTACTGGGTACATAACGAAATGAAGGCAGAAATAAAGATGTTCTTTGAAACCAATGAGAACAAAGATACAATGTACCAGAATCTCTGGGACACATTGAAAGCAATGTGTAGAGGGAAATTCATAGCACTAAATGCCCACAAGAGAAAGCAGGAAAGATCTGAAATTGACACCCTAACACCAAAATTAAAAGAACTAGAGAAACAAGAGCAAACACATTCAAAAGCTAGCAGAAGGGAAGAAATAAGTAAGATCAGAGCAGAACTGCAGGAGACAGAGACACATAAAGCCCTTCAAAAAATCAATGAATCCAGGAGCTGGTTTTTTGAAAAGATCAACAAAATTGATAGATTGCTAGCAAGACTAATAAAGAAGAAAAGAGAGAAGAATCAAATAGATGCAATAAAAAATGATAAAGGGAAGATCATCACTGACCCCACAGAAATACAAACTACCATCAGAGAATACTATAAACACCTCTATGCAAATAAGCTAGAAAACTTAGAAGAAATGGGTAAATTCCTGGACACATATATTCTCCCAAGATTAAACCAGGGAGAAGTTCAATCCCTGAATAGACCAATAACAGGTTCTGAAATTAAGGCAATAATTAATAGCCTACCAACCAAAAAAAGGCCAGGATCAGAGGGATTCACAGCTGAATTCTACCGGAAGTACAAGGAGGAGCTAGTACCATTCCTTCTGAAATTATTCCAATCAATAGAAAAGAAAGAATCCTCCCTAACTCATTTTATGAGGCCAGCCTCATCCTGATACCAAAGCCTGGCATAGACACAACAGAAAAAGAGACTTTTAGACCAATATCCCTGATGAACATCAATGCAAAAATCCTCAATAAAATACTGACAGGCCAAATCTAGTAGCACATCAAAAAGCTTATCAACCACGATCAGGTTGGCTTCATCCCTGGCATGCAAGGCTGGTTCAACATATGCAAATCAATAAATGCAATCCATCATATAAACAGAACCAATGACAAAAACCACATGATTATGTCAATAGATGCAGAAAAGGCCTTCGACAAAATTCAACAGCCCTTCATGCTAAAAACTCTCAATAAACTAGGTATTGATGGAACATATCTCAAAATAATAAGAGCTATTTATGACAAACCCACAGCCAATATCATACTGAGCGGGCAAAAGCTGGAAGCATTCCCTTTGACAACTGGCACAAGACAGGGATGCCCTTTCTCACCACGCCTATTCAATATAGTGCTGGAAGTTCTGGCCAGTGCAATCAGGCAAGAGAAAGAAATAAAGGGCATTCAATTAGGAAAAGAGGAAGTCAAACTGTCCCTGTTTGCAGATGACATGATTGTAAATTTGGAAAGCCCCATCGTCTCAGCCCAAAATCTGCTTAAGCTGATAAGCAACTTCAGCAAAGTATCGGGATACCAAATCAATGTCCAAAAATCATAAACGTTCCTATACACCAAAAACAGACAAACAGAGAGCCAAATCATGAGTGAACACCCATTCACAATTGCTGCAAAGAGAGTAAAATACCTAGGAATCCAACTTACAAGGGATGTGAAGGACTTCTTCAAGGAGAACTACAAACCATTGCTCAATGAAATAAAAGAGGACACAAACAAATGGAAGAACATTCCATGCTCATGGATAGGAAGAATCAATATTGTGAAAATGGCCATACTGCCCAAGGTAATTTATAGATTCAATGCCATCCTCATCAAGCTACCAATGACTTTTTTCATAGAATTAGAAAAAACTACTTTAAAGTTCATATGGAATCAAAAAGAGCCCGCATTGCCAAGACAATCCTAAGCAAAAAGAACAAAGCTGAAGGCATCACGCTACCTGACTTCAAACTATACTACAAGGCTACAGTAACCAAAACAGCATGGTACTGGTACCAAAACAGAGATATAGACCAATGGAACAGAACAGAGCCCTCAGAGGTAACAGCACACATCTACAACCATCTGATCTTTGACAAACCTGACAAAAGCAAGAACTGGGGAAAGGATTCCCTATTTAATAAATGGTGCTGGGAAAACTGGCAAGCCACATGTAGAAAGCTGAAACTGGATCCCTTCCTTACACCTTATACAAAAATTAATTCAAGATGCATTAAAGACTTAAATGTTAGACCTAAAACCATAAAAACCCTAGAAGAAAACCTAGACAATACCATTCAGGACATAGGCATGGGCAAGGACTTCATGTCTAAAACACCAAAAGCAATGGCAACAAAAGCCAAAATTGACAAATGGGATCTAATTAAACTAAAGAGCTTCTGCACAGCAAAAGAAACTACCATCAGAGTGAACAGGCAACCTACAGAATGGGAGAAAATTTTTGCAATCTACTCTTCTGACAAAGGGCTAATATCCAAAATCTACAAAGAACTCAAACAAATTTATAAGAAAAAGACAAACAACCCCATCAAAAAGTGGGCAAAGGATATAAAGAGACACTTCTCAAGGAAGACATTTATGCAGCCCACAGACACATGAAAAAATGCTCATAATCACTGGCCATCAGAGAAATACAAATCAAAACCACAATGAGATACCATCTCACACCAGTTAGAATGGTGATCATTAAAAAGTCAGGAAACAACAGGTGCTGGAGAGGATGTGGGAAATAGGAACACTTTTACACTGTTGGTGGGAGTGTAAAGTAGTTCAACCATTGTGAAAGACAGCGTGGTGATTTTTCAAGGATCTAGAACTAAAAATGCCTTTTGACCCAGTGATCCCATTACTGGATATATACCCAAAGGATTATAAATCATTCTACTATGAAGACACATGCACATGTATGTTTATTGCAGCACTATTCACAATAGCAAAGACTTGGAACCAACCCAAATGTCCATCAATGATAGACTGGATTAAGAAAATGTGACACAGCCTGGAATACTATGCAGCCATGAAAAAAGATGGGTTCATGTTCTTTGCAGGGACATGAATGAAGCTGGAAACCATCATTCTGAGCAAACTATCACAAGGACAGAAAGCCAAACACCGCATCTTCTCACTCATAGGTGGGAACTGAACAATGAGAACACTTGGACATGGTGGGGGGAAGATCATACACTGCAGCCTGTCGTGGGGTGGGATGGGGGCCTGGGAGAGGGATAGCATTAGGAGAAATATTCAGTGTAAATGCTGAGTTAATGGGTGCAGCAAACCAACATGGCACATGTATACCATGTAACAAACCTGCACATTGTACACATGTACCCTAGAACTTAAAGTATAATTCAAAAAGAAAAAAAAGAGGAAAAAAAACCCATTCAGTCCAAAAGAATCCAGTTTGCCCCAAACATTTATGAATGCTCACCCTCCCTTCAATTTTCACTCTCTCCATTTGTTACTCATCTTACTAATAGGCATCAATGTTGAGCCTCCTTATTTTATAGAGTCGTTGGAAAAACAAACCAAATGTGAAGAGAGAAAAAGATTATATCTGCAGAGCTTTAAATATCAGTTTTGAATTCTAACTGAATCCACTGTGGCTACAATTCTGATCCCTGGATTCAGTCATTTTCATTTTAGACTGAGATAGACCAACCAGGTGATATTTTTCTTTACCCTTCTGTAAAATGGGAAGAAAGTTGATTATGTCTCTTCCTTAAGGAACTATCAAATGAAGGTGATGCTGTTTTCCACTTGCTGATAAAGGGTATCTCCTCTAAAACAAGGTTTTGTTTTTTTTTTTTTTTTTTTTTTTTGAGACGGAGTCTCGCTGTGTCACCCAGGCTGGAGTGCAGTGGCGCGATCTCGGCTCACTGCAAGCTCCGCCTCCCGGGTTTATGCCATTCTCCTGCCTCAGCCTCCGAGTAGCTGGGACTACAGGCGCCCGCCACCACGCCCGGCTAGTTTTTTGTATTTTTAGTAGAGACGGGGTTTCACCATGTTAGCCAGGATGGTCTCGATCTCCTGACCTCGTGATCCACCCGCCTCGGCCTCCCAAAGTGCTGGGATTACAGGGTTGAGCCACCGCGCCCGGCCAACAAGGTTTTGTTAAAAGTAAACATCAAGGCGATTTATAGTAATTGGACACTATGTCTTTTAAGGATAAGATAGTCTTGTCTTCTGCATGAAAAATATACAAATATAAAAAACAAGAGATCATTCTTTCAGTTTTCAACTGAGAAAACTGAGTTCTTGCCTTGTTAGAAAGAAATCAAGCTTGCAATTGTTACTATGGCAACAAATTGTCAGTATGAACACTGGAGTTTCTCTGGCCTGGTTGATCACTAAACAGAAGGCAAAAGAAGAACAATTTATTCATTTTTTTTAATTAAAAACATATTGCTTAAGAATGCATGTCTGTAAGCTCTCCAAGGTTGGGAATACAGGTGGAGTAATAAGAACCACATTACATAAGTCGGTTAAGCCGGAGGACATGAAGAAAGTGCATTAGACCTTGGGACAATGAGTTTGCCGTTTGTAACCTGTTAGTGACTGGGCAGACACCTCTTGGTTGGCCTCACTGGACTCTGATTTCCCTCACTTGGCCTTGTTGCCTTCTCTCTGGTATTCATTTCTCAACTGGGAAATGTTGGGTTGGTGATAACATGTGATCAAAATCCATTTATTCGCCAATTAAAAAGTGTTTGTTGAATGCATGCTATATACCAGGCACTATTCAGCACCAGGGGCACAGTGTCTGAACAAAGAAACAAAAATAATGCCTTCATGGATTCACATGCTTGTGAGAGAGACAGGCCAAGAATAAACGGAGAAACCCATACATAGTGTCAGATAGTAATAGCTGCGATGAAAAAAAGTAAATTATATTAAGACGGTTGTAGAAAATGTTTGAAAGAACAGGGAAATACTAAATCTTACAGCATTTTACCTTACCTATTACTAGGCCTGACAGACATAGATTACATGTGAATATATTAATTCATTCATTCATCTTTCTAGATAAATATGGACTGGATGGGAACCTTCTATTTGCCAGACATTGGGATCACTCCTGGGAAGAGGGAACTATTAACCTGGTTTCAGAGACTGAAATATCATGAGCCCTTAATAAGGCTAATGAAAGCCTTCAATTTGAGACCTTTGCTTTTTTTTTGACTCTATATTTTATATCTCTTTTGAGTAAATTCCTTGACTTTTCCAAATATGCTTTATTGCTTTAAAAAATGCCTTTGGAATACTTTAATGCAGTTTCTCACAGAGAAAAGAAGGCTTAAACATTTTGCTCTCCGGCTTACAAGTTCTCACAGCAAGTTCCTTTGTGGGACCCATGACCTCAGGTGGTAGTCATTGGATTCTCTTCAAATCCAAGAAAATATAAATGGGAAAGAGAATCTCTTGGATTCTCTTCAAATCCAAGAAAATATAAATGGATTTGAAGAGAATCTGTTTATATTTTCGTGAACGGCAGAGCCATTCCAACAACTAAGGAGAGCTTAAAGGTTTGTAGTGTGTATTCTGCTAAGTGGCCTACAAAACAGAGGCCCTGCCATGAGACTAAGAGAATTAAGAAAGGCCCTCCAGTTAGGAAGGATGACCGAACCCTCCCTTCCCTGCTGAGGTTGGGCTGGCAACAGTGACTGAGTTGCATACCCGCTGGACCACCCAGTGTGGTCTTCCAGGTTAGAGATATTCTTTACCGTCTCATAAAGAGCCTGGCGCTGACTTGGCAACTTTGTGGGACAGCATGTTGGCATTATATTTTTGTGTTGCCAGAAGCAACTCCAATGATTGTGGTAAAACAGGCCCGCTGCTTTTTTGATGATCAACATTTAGCATGGATTATAACTAACTGTTCACTTTCTTTTCCTGGATTGAAGATCACATCTGCAAATGATTCTAAGGTGCTTCATAAACACAGGTGCAGCCGTGTTGACATGTTGATTTTTACATTAGCTGGGGTTAAGTAAAACAATGCAGGTTGATCACCCAGAAGTCTTCGGAAATCTGGATTATAGACCATGTAGATGAATTTTTAAGAATTACAAGCTGCTCTATCATTTCTCTAAACGTTGTTTTGTTTTTAGTTTTATTTTGTTTTAAGTGCTTGTTAACCTTCAGAATATCAGAGTGATGCCCTCTTGCCCTTGCATTAATCTATCCTCAGTTGGAACTCAAGGCTATTGTGTCAAATGACCTTGAGGACCTCGTCAAGCTGAAAAGTTGACACAGTGACACCCGTAGAAGTTCTGATGAAACACTAAAAAACAACTATTCACCCATAAGCTTGTCGGGCTCTAGCCCAGTGCTCAGATGTCTCTTCCACTTCCATTTCTCTCTCTCCCCTCCGTTAATTCTCTTTATGCTGAAACCCTTTTGATCCCTCCCAATTCACAGGATATTGGCAATGGGTCCACCATCACATTACTATGAGCCCTTGGTGGTGAAACACCTTGTTTCAGCCCATTTCTCTTGACAGTACAGCCTGCATCAAAACAGGCAGCAGGAGCCTTTTGGAAGATCCCATTAGTGAGTTAATTAGTGGCAGAGCTCAGATGTGCTCCAGGGATTTTATGACATGTCCTTTCTGAAGGGTTATTTCTATTCACATTCTAAGCCTTCAAAAATTGAAGTCAAAATGTTAATAAGCTAATAAGCCTGACTGCAAGTTTTTTCAGGTTTAGAAACAGATTTTTCTCAAAACTGCAGAATTAACACATTGCTCCTTTTCTTTCAACATTAATTAGTTTATTCTGAAATACAGACCATTTTTAAAAGGACATAAGAGGGTCTTTGGAGTTCTAACTGCAGCATGGAGATTGTGTAAGTTACAATTCACACCATCTCAGCCTTGCCCTGTGCTTGCTGTGGCCTTACAGCATTCATATGCCTCTTTCAAGCTCTCTTTGTTTTCCTTAATTTCCAGCTTAGCTTACATGTGGGTTAATTTGCCTTTCTTTTTTATTTATTCACCTTCTACAATCTACAATAGCTAAAGATCAGCTATTTCCCTTAGCTACCATCTCATCCTCAGAAGAGCAAGTCCTACCTTCATTTTTGAGATATTTTGTCTGTCTTCAATACTTTACTAGTCATAGTATTGTGGTCAGGTTATCTTGACATACTGCATCATTTCTTAAGTTGTTTTCTTACATCCTCGCCTCAACTCTATTTGATTAGATAAAAACGACAAAGTAATTTGGGCTCCCATGTGAACAAAAACCTGTGTGTGTATGTGTGTGTGTGTTTGGGTGTATTTGCGGTAAAGGATAGTGGTGGGCTGAAGGGGTAAAAGAGAGAGGATGGGGTGGAAATCTTCTCATGCTGGTGGTATCAGCAGATTCTCCCAATCCAAGGAGGGATTTGAAGTACTCCCTCAACCCCTTGAGAGACTCCATAATGGAACTGGACAATTTCCCACAGAGATTTCCCAGGCAACGGGGAGGTTCCCTGGGAAACTTCTGTACAGGCCAGGCTAGGTTTCTTCCCAGATCCACAGAATCCTGGGGCTGCACGGCAAATAAAAACAGAGAGTACTGGAAATAGGCATTTGCTTTGGTAAAGCCCAGTACTCATCCAGATTTATTTTTTAGTTGTCATGCTGGTAAAAATGGTTAATCTAAAACAAAAATCTCTACAGGAGCCTATTCTGTGTGGGGAAGAGCAATCTAGTGAACCAACAGAAAAATTATATAGATATTCAACTGTTAGTGACTTGAGGTGTATGAAAGTGAGCAAGTCAAGATCTTTCTTTTCATTGAGAGCATATCGAAGCTCAATGAACTGTGCACAGTTCTGCAGTTCTGTAGACACTCAGACAATGTTTATTTATTTATTTATTCATTTTCTTAGTAGAGATAAGGGTCTCGCTATGTTGCCCAAGCTGGTCTCAAACTCCTAGCTTCGAGTCATCCTCCCACCTGGGCCTCCCAGAGTACTGGGATTATAGGCATGAGCCACTGTCCCAAGCCAGAAAATGTTTAATTTTAAAACATGTTTATTGCTAACTAAAAAGGCTTTTGGTGTGTATAAAAATTATATAAGCTAAAATATTTTTGAAATAGCCTCCAGAGCTCTGTAAGCAACAATTCAGCAGAGAGGTGTACTAACAGGTGTTCAGCAGGCCCCAAAGAGAAACACAGGATTATCCTGTTTGGCAAGTTCTTCACAGGTCACCAGCTGGCTGGTGAACTGGAATCTCCCATGTTCCTCTCTAATTTGGTGCTAAGACCCCAGGCTTTGAAAGATTACCATGAAAGGTGATCCAAGCCCCAGGTGCCAGGGTCACTGACCTGGCATGACCCGTCCCACACCCACTTAAGCCCCTGAGCAGTTCCAGGTCCCAGCAACTCAGTCCTGGCCAGGTTATGCCTGCAGGCTGTCATCCTTACTGAGCCACACCTACCTGGAGTGAGAAGCTGGGCAGAAGCTATTTGTCTTCTGTCCACTCCTAGGTTCCTTAGCCCCCCTCCTTTGTACTCACAGAAGCATTTCCCCTGAAGATGTAGCCTGGCCCATGCCAATCAAACCAGGACAGAGAGAAGCTGAGGAGTCCTTGCCCTCTGCGACTCTTCCCACCCCACCCTCAGCAGGTGAAGTTTGGAATTAGTCTTGCAGGTCTAAATGAGAGATGCAGAAATCTAGGACTAATCTCTAGGCTGTATTGTGCTGCACTGGCCCCTTCTGCATGACTGTGCTTATGCATTGGGACTTCCACTGAACACATCAGTTCCTGAAGTCTTCCTTTCTCTTATGGACTGAATTGCGGCCCTCTCCACCACCAAATTCATTTGTTGAGTGTGACAGTATTTGTAGATAGGGCCTTTAAAGAGGTCGGTATTAAGGCTGGGTGCAGTGGCTCACGCCTGTAATCCCAGCATTTTGGGAGGTCGAGGTGGGTGGATCACTTGAGCTCATAAGTTTGAGACCAGCCTGGAAACATGGCAAAACCCCATCTCTGCAAAAAATACAAAAAATTAGCGAGGCGTGGTGGCTCATGCCTATAGTCTCAGCTACTTGGGAGGCTAGGTGGGAGAATCACTTGAGCCTGGGAGGTGGAGGCTGCTGTGAGCCGTGATCACACCACTGCACTCCAGCCTGGGCAATAGAGCCAGACCCCGTCTCAAAAAAAAAAAATGGTAATTAAGGTTAAATGAAGTCATAAGGATGGGCCCTAATCCCACTTGACTGCTGTCCTTGTAAGAAGAGGCAGGGACACGAGGGGTGTGCTTGCACCAAGGAAAGACCCAGAAAGGACACAGAGAAGGCATCACCTACAGACCAGGAAGAGAGGCCTCACAAGAAACCAACCCTGCTGCACCTTGATCTTGGATTTCCAGCCTCTAGAACTGTGAGGAAATACATTTCTGTTGTTTACACCCCTTGGTCTGTGGCAT
Organism: Theropithecus gelada; assembly: GCF_003255815.1. Taxonomy (NCBI): domain Eukaryota; kingdom Metazoa; phylum Chordata; class Mammalia; order Primates; family Cercopithecidae; genus Theropithecus; species Theropithecus gelada. The sequence continues at coordinate 119,659,533 of NC_037679.1, read as the reverse complement.
TTTGTTATGGCAGCCCGAGCAGGCCAATACAATCACATCTCAGCTCAGGTGGCTACCCGGGCCCTGCCATCCTCTTAACTTTTTTTTCTTAGCCCTGTGGCTGTTGCTCAGCCCCGTTGCTTTGTCTACAGTCTTTAAGCAGCCTGATTGATCCATTGCAACAGGAGGCTGCTCTTCACCTGACCTCAAGAGTCCTCCCTGCCTGGAATCCCACTGGGTACCTATGTGGGCTAGACTCAGACTTGATTTGGCCATGCCCACTTTTTTGGTATGAGGCATTATTTATTTTTTAGCTATCTTTATTTTCCCAACCCTACAGTGTAAGCTCTGTGAAGACAGAGACCTCTTATTCCATTCACCATTATACTTCCAGTCCATTTATTTAAGTTCAGGGGTACATGTGCAGGTTTGTCATATAGATAAACTTATATCACAGGGTTTGTTGTTCAGATTATTTCATCACCCAGGTGTTATGCCCATTAGTTATTTTTCCTGATCCTCTCCTTCCTCCCATCCTCCACTCTCACGTAGACCCTAGTGTGTATTGCTCCCCTCTATGTGTTCACACACCCACTTTCGCCTGCGTATTTGGGCCATTGGCCACTTTCTTGCTGCGAGGCCAGAGCCACAGTTGTTGTTTCCTATTCCTGCCAGCTGGCACGTGCAGGCAGGATGCACACGTTCACCGCATCTGTGCCTAGGATGAGAGGACACTTCCTGCTTTTCTGCTTCTTAGTGCCATTACCTTGACCCACTGCCCAGACTTCAGGCTGCCTCTTCCCTGAGGCAGTGCTCCCCAGACAGACCCCGACCCCGGCCTGCCTGGTCCCCGGTGCCAGCCGTCCTAGCTGAACCTTTCCTGGAACTAGTTACGTCTTGATGACAAGAAGTCCTTTCAGGTCATTGTTTCCTTAGTGAATTTTTTTCATATGCCATTAAATGTCCTGATACACTCCACCATCTTTACATAACCAGATGAATCTGGCCAAGTTGCAACAGGGATGTCAGTGCTCGATAAAGATCTGTTGCCACTGATTTGATTTGATTTGCCAAATTGTAGTGTCTTATTATAAGTCAGGTTGTCTCTAAGAAAACTCAATGAAAAAGAACTGAACTAAGACACATGAATTGCATGAGTTAATGGCTTTAAAATTAAATTATTTATGGAAAAAACTCAAGTGTTCCTTCATATGGAAGCTTCCTGGTGCATTTCTTAACTACTGACAAAGTGATGGAGGGGCAGAGGAACAGTGTTAAGAACATTACTAATTGAAAGTTATGCAGACATAAGGACAAAGCATATTTAATCAGCAGAGTTTGATTTCCAAAGTTCATTCAGCCACAGCTATTCTGTAAGAGCTAGATTAAAGTAAAACTACATGAGAGACTCATTTGTATATATCACAGATGAGAATTTCTGCAGTCTCCTTAAACCTCCAGCTTCATGTCCTCTGAATGCCAGGATGAAAGTAAGCCTCTGCCAATCTCACCCTCCATTTCTTTTTCTATCCCCACAGTCTCTCTCCACCAACTCCTCTGCCTTTTTGTCTGGGAGACAGTATAGCAAAATGGGGAAAAATCATGGGTTTGGGGTAAAAAGATGGGATCTGCCACTTATTAGCAGAATGGCATATTAATAAATTATTTAGGCATAAAATAGATTTGTTTAAAGACTTCTGTAAAATGAGGACTACCATCCAACTCAGGGTGCTTGTAATGACCAGTTGATGAAATCTATGTACGGTACCATGCAGAGTGTCCAGCTCAATAAATACACATTTCTTATTCTTCCACTGCCCGCTTTTTACATTCTTTCAAAGGAAGGGGAGCCCATCGCCAAGGCTGTTGTGCCTCTTGTGCTGACTTATTGCCCCCAGCTCTCCCACATTTGTTCCCTCACAGGTTTGCCCTGTCTTTAGTATGAGCAATATCCCCCTCTCCCCAGGCTTCTTCTTTTCTGCCTTTGATGGGCTCCATACATGAGATTCTGGGGGAATAATTTCTACCTATTGTTTTTCACATTCTAATGATCTTTTCTTCAAAGCCAATACACTAAAACGAGTGGTGTGTTTTCACCACCAGTTTTCTTACCACCTGTCATCTCTTTTTATCTTAGCAGCTTGCAGATTCTTTCAAGTCCCTCTGGAGGGAAATTCCCAGGGTCTGAAAGGCTGTCCTTCTGGCTTGGTGGGATTATTCGTAGCCGAGGCATCCTCCACGCTCATCAGGCTATAGGAGTGCTTTCACCGTGTAGGGAGTGAAGCATGTTGACACTATTGCACTGAAAAGGCTGCTCTCCAAAAAAGGGAAGATATAAGAAATTCAGGTCATAGAATGTTTAAATTATGTAATCATATATTTTCATGAGCACTAAAAAATAATTTTTGGCTGCAAGATATCATCTCCAAATTGCCCAATATAATATCCTATAGGAAAGGAACTTTAGATATAGATAGATTATTGAATTGTGTTAGTGCCCCTTGAAGAAACATCCGTTATTATTTCGACCTGTTTTGCATAGACTGAAACCCTTCCAGAAGCCTCATACATTATCCATGTGGTAAATTACAGCACTTTTACCTAATTGCTCCTTTAGGAGCTAATGACCCCCTTTGCTGCTTTGTCTCAGACACCTGATGCAATCAGCATGGAGAGGGTGTGCTCAGTCTCATCTGTTGCCTTGTAAATTCATATTTAGTTCAAAATTAAGTGCAATTTCAAGGTGTTTGGTTTAATTTTAATCAATCTAATGTACTGTAAGCATTGCTCAAACTTATACATTTGTTAAAATTTGTGAAGGTGACTTTGGTGAATGAATTTTGGCCTTTAAATAGATTCAGCTTGCTGTATATGCAGAATAGCCTGCACAGAATCAACCATGGAAATTCACTGAATATGCCCTTTGCTCTCATAATACTGAAAATCACAGCATAACTTGAAGGACCTCGTTGAGTTAAGAAATCAGTGCATGATTTATAAAGGTACCATATAGGAACCTGGTACCATGGGCTGGTATGTCTCTCTATTATTATTTGTAGAGGGAGATGTGTGGATTGAATTTTTAAAATTTCTGAATGCATAACTAATTTCTTAGCCAATAAAAATGTGTAAGACTGGGCCCAGTGGCTCACATCTGTAATCCCAGCACTCTGAGAGGCTGAGGCAGGTGGATCACGAGGTTAGGAGTTCGAGACCATCCTGGCTAACACGGTGAAACCCCATCTCTACTGAAAATACAAAAAATTAGCCAGGCGTGGTGGCGGGTGCCTGTAGTCCCAGCTACTCAGGAGGCTGAGGCAGGAGAATGGCGTGAACCTGGGAGGTGGAGCTTGCAGTGAGCCGAGATTGCGCCACTGCACTCCAGCCTAGGCGACAGAGGGAGACTCCGTCTCTAAAATAAAATAAAATATAAAAATACAAAAACTAGCCAGATGTGGTGGCGTGTGCCTGTAATCCTAGCTACTCGGGAGGCTGAGGCAGGAGAATCACTTGAACCCAGGAGGAGAAGGTTGTGGTGAGCCAAGATTGTACCACTGCACTCCAGCCTGGGCAACAGAGCAAGACTTCGTCTTTGGGGGGAAAAAAATTAAAAATAAATAAATTAATTAAAATAAAAATGTATAAGCTCCATATGACTTAAAAATAATTTTCTATAAAAAGATGAATAATATAGTTTAAAACTACTCTCTATTCTTAAAAATTGAGAATGAAGAGTTGGAAAGCACCTACAAAATAATATATTCCAATTCCCTTATTAGACAGGGGAGCAAAGAAAGGTCCAAGGCTCTTAGCAAGTGACGTGCTAAGGTCTGTTTTCCTCTGTAAATTGATGACTAAACTAGGACAAAAACTGAATTTATGAAAGACTTAATTTTATGGAGGAGAGGCACTGACACACTTATCACAGAATTTTTAAAGAGTTAAAGAATTACTTTGCCCACTTCATAGCAATATAATAAAGAAGAAAACAGATCTAACATGGGAAAGCATTGTTCTAATTAGCTGATTTTCTGTATATATAAATCCATGTCGCATTCCTTTCTAACTGCATTTTGTATTTTTTGTCATATTTCTTTTAAATGAAAATGAGTAAATCAATAATTCTGTTCATTTGGAGTTTCACAAATTAAGGATTGAATTAGTTCCATTGATAGAAAAGAAATTTGCGAAGCAAGTGTGATGTTTAAAATTTATAATGGGGCTGGGCGCGGTGGCTCACGCCTGTAATCCCAGCAGTTTTGGGGGCTGAGGCAGGTGGATCATGAGGTCAGGAGATCGAGGCCATCCTGACCAACATGGAGAAACCCTGTCTCTACTAAAATACAAAAAATTAGCGGGGGGTGGTGGTGTGCGCCTGTAGTCCAAGCTACTCAGGAGACTGAGGCAGGGGAATCGCTTGAACCCAGGAGGCAGAGGTTGCAGTGAGCCGAGATCATGCCACTGCACTCCACTCTGACAACAGAGCGAGACTCCAGCTCAAAAAAAAAAAAAAAAAAAAAAAAGAGAAAGAAAGAAAAAAAGACAAAGAAATTCATAATGGGAAAGTTTACTGACTTAATCTAATCATTTGCAAGTGTTCTCTGTTTATATCTAAATCTAGCCACAGCCACAGAAGTGGAAATTCAGCAGTGCTAAGGTGGCTTGTTGGTTTGCTAATTATGAACTACACTTATCTATTCATTATAAAGATTTTCTACTATGCTCGTTAAACCTAGTTTTGGTGGTTGCGTATAACCGAAAATAATGAAAGTAGTGGAATTGAATATAGACTATTCTTGATTCTGACTTTACACTTACACCAATCTGTATCACAGACATATGATGTGACAAGTAGTTGGACTGAGATTCAAGATTATCAAGAAGATTATTGGAATCTGGTTTTATACCAACTCTCATTAATGAGCCCTAAATATATATACTGTGCTTTGAAATATTAGCTGACAGTAGCACATACTAATTATTTTTTAATGCAAATACTTGTATTGGGAGTGACTGTTTTAAAATGCTTCCTATAATGGTGTACGATTATACAAAGTTTGGGGACCTTTGGAGACCTGCCGAGACAATGAGCATATGCTATTCATTACTCTCTTCCTAAAGCTTATCTCCTTAAGCTTCCTTGCAGAATAGTTTGTGTAATTACAAAACCATTACAAAGGAGAATTAACAAAACATTTGGAAAGGTGGATCCAATTTTATAGATTCAGAAACATAATTTGTTAACAGGCTCGATATTCTCTTAGTATCTCCACCAGCACTGTCCAATGGAACAGTATGCAATGACAGAAATGTTCTGTGTCTGTGCTGTCTGGTATAGTAGCCACTAGCTACATGTGTTGGGCACTTGGCATGTGACTAGTGTGGCTGAGAAAGTAAAGTTTTAGTTGCATTTAATTAATTAAAAATCAATGGCTGAGTGCGGTGGCTCACGCTTGTAATCCCAGCACTTTGGGGGGCGGAGGCGGGCGGATTACGAGGTCAGGGGTTCAAGACCAGCCTGGCCAACACAGTGAAACCCCGTCTCTACTAAAAATAGAAAAATTAGCTGGGCATGGTGGCGGGCACCTGTAATCCCAGCTACTTGGGAGGCTGAGGCAAGAGAATCGCTTGAACCTGGGAGACGGAGGTTGCAGTGAGCCGAGATCACACCACTACACTCCAGCCTGGGCGACAGAGCTAGACTCTTATTACAATAAATAAATAAATAAATAAATAAATAAAGTAAATAGCCACATGTAGCTAATGCCTACAGTATTTGGCAGTTCAGTTCTTGAGAGAGATTACAGAGTCCCTTCTAAGATCCCCTAGCACTGAGCACTGTGCCTGAAACATATTAGCCAGATGAAATGAGAAATCAGGAAACGCAGCATATACACAGGAAGACAAAAACCCCCAGGCACACACACATATCGTTGAAATGACACTGAACTCATTAACCCAATATGGAATGTAAAAGGAATTCATTTAGGAAAATATCATTGAAAGTTCTTTGCTGCTGGTTAATTCATACAGGGTAAAACTAAAAAGAAAAAAAACTTTCTGTGTGGTTAAACTGGGTTACCAAGCAGATAAGATCCTATGAAACCCATAAAATCTTGTTAGATCCCTGCCAAGGCTTGAGATCTGTAAGACCATGGAGTGACTTTCTTTTGAGACGACAGCCCCTCTGGGTGAGGTAGGAGCCATTCCCACCTCCTGCTGTGTGTTCCAAGCCTCCTCCCTGAGTCAGTGGCAGGCACTTCAGGGCAGCGTCCTGTCCTGTCACTAGTGTGTAGCTAAGGAAACCTGGCTGAATGCATTGTTACTATGGTTCCGTGTGCCAGATCTCCGGGGCTGAGCATAACAGAAGAAGCTTAAGGACACTACATGCAACAGCCAGCGAGAGCGGGAGACATCGGCGTTTCCAGAGACCAGACCCACCATAGTAAGTGAGAAATGAATGCTGGATTTTCCCCATCAGGCAATTCACTGGTTTCCCTCATTTCCTTTCTATACTAACACCTGACACTTTAGAAAGTGGTCATATTTGTCATCACTGAGACGTCAACTAGAGACAGATTGCCCAGTTTCAAGATTTCAAATGAAATAAATTTATTTAAAATAATAGCAAATGCTTTTTTTATATATAATACTGAGAACTCAGAAGATGATGAATTCATAACTGGTGTATTTATGTATTTATTTGACTGGTAAATGTTAGAAACCATGTGACATGCTAGAGATAAAAGAACGAATAAATGAACACAGATTTAACTACACATTTTATTTTTTAACTACTTCCAAAAATGATTTGTGCTAGATTGTAGAAATTTTATTTTTTCATTTTTCATTTTTATTATTTTTTGATACAGGATCTGGCTCTGTCGCCCAGGCTGCAGAGCCGTGGCTTGTTCTCGGCTCACTGTAAACTCTGCCTCCCAGGCTCAAGCCATCCTCCCACCTCAGCCTTTAGAGCAGCTGGGACGGACTACAGGCACAGGCTCCATGCCCAGCCAATTTTTTTGTATTTTTGGTAGAGATGGGTTTTGCCATGTTAGCCAGGCTGATCTTGAACTCCTGGGCTCAAAGCAATCCACCTGCCTTGGTGGGATTACAGGTATGAGCCACTGCACCCAGCCAGAGTGTAGAAATTTTATAAGAAAAATAGTTATTATTGTAGACAACACAACATCATTAAATAGTCAAATGATCTATTAGATATAAAGGCATCAAAAACCTATTCGATCATTTTAGAAAATGACATTTTAAGGATTTGAGAAGTCACCAGAAGAAAATTCAAATTATTATCATCTCAGAATACTAGGAAAGACATCTTAAAAGTGTGGCACTTTAATTTCGCTTTTTATTAGTTGGTGGGTCTTAAACAAGGTATATCAACAACCTCTCGAATTTAATAGATCCATGTCATAGAGAAGTTTTCATTTTATTTGAATTTCAAAGTTGAAAGACTAAAATGCAAATACTCTGAAAGCAAAATTGCTGGCAAAAAGCTGGTTTGCATTTACATTTTCTAAGCTCCAATAGATCCCTACCTACCTTTTAAAGATTTTCTAAGGCCACCAGGACATTATATTTTTAAACATTGGCAGCTTACTACCGTTGAAATTTTGTTTTGGCCACCTGTTCGATAGGAGGTGACCTATCTCTGAACTATGGTTGATGCTTTCTTTCTGCATACTTCCAGGCTACCATTTACTCCAGCAATCATCAAAGCCAGGGAGTACTGAAGAACCGGGGACTTTGGGTTAACACACATGAGTGGCAGACATCACCCCTCTTGACCCAGCTGCCCCTCTAAGGGGCTTTGAGAAAAGCATAAGATAAAATAAATGATCCTGGGGCTAGGTTGGATACTGGCAGTCCAATTCTACAGGAAAGCAGAAGACCATTGGAAAGAGAGATCAGATGCTGGAAACCAAGATGAATCTGGGAAGACAGAACAATCAAATGACAAATTGGGAGCAGGTGAGGGGCCAGAGTGATGGGAGAGGGCCAGGAGAGATGAGAGGGAGCTGAGAGGAAGGTAAAGACTAGGATGGTTTCGGAACCCATTTAGGGACACTGAGCTCTACTTTCCATATGCTGTCTTTGAACAACAGGCCTGTTCTTGGTGGGCAAGGGATAGGTCTTCCACCCCATACTATCCTGAACAATGTCATCTCTCCTAGCTTGGGGTTTACTATTTATTTTTTAAAAATTAACTCCGGTATTGTGATTTTATTTTTGACTTCTACACTGTCAATAGCCAACAAACAGGACTTCAATCCTATCATCAGAATTATTAGATACAATGCAATAACCAACCCAGGATTTTTCCTCATCCATGAGGGCCCTACAAGGAGAATCCTTTCGTTGTCCTTCTGAGTGTCACATTCCTTCAACACCTGCAAGCTTCCCAAAGTGACTTCAAAACTGCCATGCAGCAGTAGGGACATGGCTCCTTATTTTCTCAGTGATTAATATTTACTGAGAACCTGCTATTTACAGGCACTTCATATACATTATCCTTCTTCATGTGCGTAACCACCCTGTGAGGGAGGTAGCCATATCCCAGTTGAAAAGGATAATCCGAAATGCAGACGGGTTCAGAAAGTCTGAAACACATACAGCTGCTACATGTCATGGCTGGGTTTGAAGCAGGCCCCAGCTCTCTTCCTTACGCTGTGATGTTTCTGTATTGTTCAGATCTAATGTTCTGTGGCCCATTTTGCCCTGGCATCACTGAATTAGCACATTATCAATTTCCTAATCACATGGCTGCTTCTTAGCCACACATAATTCTACTCTATGTTAGCAAGCTGGGCTCAGCAGTTACTTTGATCTTTTTTTAAAGGCTGCAGTGAACATCCAGTAATAATGTATGAGCAACCTAACCTTTCAAAGTGAAAATATGTCTAATGGTCACAACCACCTCTCCTTTCAACTCCCTTACCCTCGCATCACCATTGCAATTATTCCTTAATCATTGAAACCTCTAGTCCATTGATGCTGTCACTCTTTCACAATTTTCACTACTCTCCAAACCTTGCTTCTCTTTTTGCCCAGCTTACAATTCATGACCCATTTCCAAAATCATTTAATTGAAAACATGCTCAATTTTCTGGCCCCACTCTCCCTGTACTTACCTGGCTAGACTCCAACTCTTCATGAGCCTAACTACCCATTTTCTCTATGCCTAGAGATTAATCACATCTGTTGTCCCGGCTGTACTTTAAATTTGTAATCTCAGGCCTCAAATAGGCCCTTAGTACTGTGGAAGAGTCCTACTAGTTTTCCCTAATAAAGTTCCCCTTTGAGTCTTTGAAGTGACTATTTCACATTTCCTCTCTCCCAAAACCTCTCACACTCTCTCACTCCCTATTCATAGCTGATGACTTAGACTCATACTTCATTGAAAAAAAAAATCCAAGATCAGACAAGAGTGCCTTCATCTAGTCAAATCTATGTACCTCAGTCTCTGTGCCATATTGTCTCTGCGCCCATATTGTCTTTGCCTTCCCTGTTTTTGAAATAGGAGAAATGTGTCTGCTTCTATCAGAAGTGAATCCTTCCAGTCCTACTCTGATTCTACCCACCCTCACCTTTCCAAGGATTCTTGTTCTTACAGTTAAACTCCTTCTATTCTGCAACATCTATGGCTTTCTCCACATGATGTACTTTCCAGACAACACATATGCAAGTTCTGTGAACTCCCAAATTACAAAAATCAAAAAAACCTTAAAATACTTCCTTGTTTTTCATCATTCTCTTTTTTTGGTTACTCAATCAAGATTCTGTTTTTGTTTTTGTTTTTTTTTTTCCTTTGTTTTGGTGGTGGTTGTTTGTGTGTGTGTGGTTTTTTGTTGTTGTTGTTTTTTGTTTGTTTGTATGTTTGTTTGTTTTTGCGACAGATCTTATTATGCTGCCCAGGCTGGAATGCAGTGGCAACCTGCTGCAGCCTTAACCTTCTAGGCTTAAGCAATCTTCCCACCTCAGCCTCCTGACTAGTTGAGACTACAGGCACGTGTCACCATGCTTGGCTAATTTTTTTTTTTTTTTTTTTTTTTTTTTAGAGAAAAGGATATGACTATGTTGCCCATTCTGCTCTTGAACTCCTGAGCTCAAGTGATCCTCCTGCCTTGGCCTCCCAAAGTGCTGGGATTACAGGCATGAGCCATTACACTGGCTTCAAGCTTCTACTTAACCATTCACTGAATCTGCAGTGGCAGGGCCACCACAATCTTATTATTGCTAGACCCTATGTGCACTCCTCCTGTTTTCATTGTTCTCACCTTCTTCACAGCCACCTCTGATCCAACTGTCCAATTCCTTCTTGGAAACTTTTCTCTTTTGGTTTTTATGATGAACACTTTCCCATATCTAGCTCTGGCCAATCATTTCTTATTTCTTTTACTTTATCTAATCTCAAAATATTGAGATAATGCCAGAGCATGTCTCAATACTGGACTGACTTCTAAATCTATGTGCAGTCTCTCCAGGAGATCTTGTCCAGTTCCTGACCATTAATGTCAGCTATGTTGCATTTGTCATTCATCCGACACCCTGAATTTCGGACTCATAATCAACTGATTACTGGTACCTCCACTTGATAACAAACATTGATTTCTCTGGCACTTCCCATCAGGAGCCTGTCCAACAGCTACTCCTCCCTTCTTCTTTGCCATCAGAACCTTGATTTTATGCAGTTCCCAGGGGACCATGGTCTTCAGGGTGACTGGTTGTCCAAGTGACACTCGATTAGTCATGGCCCCATCATGGTAGCTCAATTCCTATTGTCAGCAATGGGCTTAAAAATTGGAATGCACATGTGACACAATTCTGACCAATGAGTTGAAAAGAAAATCTGCTATAGAACTTCCTGGGATATTTTCCTTGCTATTAAAAAGGAATATGTAAGTCTCTTCCTTGTTTATCCTATATCTTATTGTCTATAAAGCCCTCTATCATAGGGCCCTTGCTAATCTTTTTCATCTCATGCCATTCCTTCTTTCTTACTCAGCACACTGGCCTCCTCTCTATTTTTCAAACCCACCAGCTGTCAGGGTCTTTGGCCTTGCTGGATGCTTCCACTGAATGCCTTTCCTCAAGTTCTTTGCATGCCTTGCTCCTTCTTGTCATGCAGGATTCAACTCAACTGTCATCTGTTTAGAAAGGCTTCCCCAGCTTATCCCATTATAATCATAAATGATAAGTTATATTTATATTTCTGTCATGACTTGCTGTATGACTTATCACAATCTAAAATTACCATGTTATATGTTTATTTTCTGTCTCACCCAAGGATCATGAGATCCTTGAGAAGCTTATCCTTAAAGGACTATTAATGCTTCTTCAAGACTATGATCTTGTGCTATATTTTCAGAGCCTAGAACATTGCTTGGAGTGTTGCATTAACTGAACTGTTGAATGCATACTGACCTCTAATATTGAAAATATATCATAGACATGGCATGACTAAATAGAAGATTTGAAAATACAGTCCTGAGAAATCTGACTTGTGGGACGTATATAAAATTCCAATTGGCTGTATTGAGCTCAGATTGGGGGTGTGGCATCAGAGTGAAGTTAATCAATTGAGCATCAGCTAAGGTAGCTCTTACTCAAAATAATTTTCTTAATAAACAGGCTCTCAATGCTTTTCTTTTCTGAAATGAGGAGAAAGAAGATTAGAAGAGAGGTTGGTTGTTTAAATATTTTTTGAAAGGAGAAGAAAGTTATATTTGGCCAATAGAGCTAATGTTAATTTTTGGCACCTTCAGTACTAAAGCAGAGATGGCCAAAGAAAGATGGGGTGTTTTAGTCCTTTTGGATTACTTTGATAGAACATCACTGACCAGAAGGATTAAACAACAAACATTTATTTCTTACAGTTCTGGAAGTTGGGAAATTCAAGATTGGAGTGTAACATGGTTGGGTTCTTAGTAAGGGCCCTCCTTCTGTTTCATAGATGGCTGTCTGTCTTCTCATGGGATCCTCACATGGCAGAGAGAGAGCCCCAGTCTTCTCATCCCCTTATAAACACATATCTCATCACATTATTGGGACTCAACCCTCATGACCTCATCTAAACCTATACCTCCCAAAGGTTCCACCTTCAGATACCCTCACAGTGGTGATTAGAGCTTCAACAAATGAATTTTTGGGGGAAGGATCACAAGCATTCAGTTCATAACATGATGGTATTGTGAACAATAAGCTTCCTTCTCTAAAGGCCCCAAATAAAACTATAGTTCCTTACCTGGACTCTTTAACATATATTATTTTTAAAATGGCATCCAAATCATAAAATTTGTTCCACTAACTTCGGGGAAATGTTTTTTAAAGATTTGGATGGAGTATGGTTAGATTAATGAGGAGACTGTACAGGAAGAAAAACTCTTGGGTTGTTAAATAGAGTTTTAGAATTTCTGATTGCAAATTTGCAAATTTGTTTTAGTATAAATAATTTCAAGCTACTTTTTAAAAAGTGAAAAGTCCTACTATGGTTTTAAGTAATAGTACAAATAATAATGATATATTTATTATTCAAGAGTAAAAAAAAAAAAATTAGGATGGGAAAGCAAAGAAGCCTAAATGGATAAGACCAGATTTTCAGCAGTTGTTTAGTTTAATTTCCAAATTGTGTGTCTCTTATATTATACTTTGTGGAACCACAGAGTTTCATAATTTTTTTATTATTTATCACAAAGTTTGATGTGACATATGAAATATACATTTTAAATGTTTACCCTTGTGGATAAATAATAGTACAAGCAGTTATTATATTACTTTTATAAAAAGTAAATCTATTTGAAGTTAAGTTTAATAATCATAATTTCCATTTATTGACCATTATGCTGCTTTCTAAATATTCATTATTAATAATCTTACCAAGTAGGAAAGATGTTATATTATTCCCCTTTAACTGAACAAAGGCTTAAATACTCATCTCAGGTCACATGGGTAGTAAGTGCCAGAGACAATATTTGAACCCATTATTTTTTTCCTGACAATAAGCCCCAGAATCTTTCCATAGCATATAGCTTACTGTATCAGCCAATAATTTTGTCATTGCTGTTCATTTTTTTTCAGTCAAACTGCTGGTTTGGCTTATAAAGGAAAGGAAATCAAGACATCAGTGTTACCTAGTCTTGGTAAAATTCAAATTTTGATGCATTAGTACAGCCTATGAACATTAATAAAAATGGAACACTACTACCTTCTTGCACTTATCAGATCTACTCTATCACCATCCATCCATCCATCCATCCAAAACATACTGGTTGAGTACATTCTATATGCCAAACACAGTATTAGTTGCAGAAATTATTTTTCATCAGAGTATTGCTAGTACCAAGCACTTTTTGATGTCCTGTAAATGTTTGTAGTATGAGTAAATGAACAGAAATGAAAACTAAATATATTTCAAATTAAAGACACCTTTCTTCAATAAGCTGATATTTTATTACAATCGTAATGTTGTGGATAACTAATAAAATTTTAAATAACATTATTTAATGTAATTAATGATTCTTAATATATATACAGAGTTGTGTGGTCACCACAATATAATTTTAGATATATATATATATATGTTTTTTTTTTTTTTTGAGACAGTCTCACTCTGTTAGGCTGGAGGGCAGTGGTGAAATCTCAGCTCACTGCAACCTTCACCTCCCGGGCTCAAGTGCTCCTCCAACCTCAGCCTCTTGAGTAGGCTAGGTCTATAGGCATGCCATGCCTGGCTAATTTTTGTATTTCTTGTAGAGACAGGGTTTTGCCACATTGCCCAGGCTGGTCTCAAATTCCTGTACTCAAGCAATCTGCCCACCTTGGCCTCCCAAAGTGCTGGAATTATACGTGTGAGCCACTGCGCCCAACTTTAATTACCTACTCTATTTTCTATCACCTCTAAAAGAAACTTCACACTCCTTAGCAGCCACTTCCTACTCCTCTCCCCCAAGTCACCTAGCTTGAGGCAATCACTAATCTCTTTTCTGTCTCTGTAGATTTGCCTAATTTGGACATTTCATTTAAATGCAATCTTATAATTTGTGGTCTTTTGTGACTGTCTTCTTTCACTTAGCATGTTTTCAAGGTTCATCCATGTGGTAGTATGTATCAGTAGTTCATTTCTTTATTGCTGAATAATATCCCATGGGATGGATATGCTGCATTTTGTTTATTCATTCATCAATTTATGGACATTGGGTTGTTTCCATTTTTTGGCTATTGTGATCAATGCTACTATGCATGTTCACATAGAAGCTTTTGTGCAGATATATATTTTTATATTTATTGTGTATATATCTAGGAGTGGAATTGCTGAGTCATAAAGTAACTGTGTGTTTAACACTTTCAGAAAATGGCAAACTGTTTCCCAAAGCAGCCACACCATTTTACGTTCCCACAAACAATTTGTTCACATACTAAACAAGACTTGGTATTTTCTGTCTTTTAAAATTACACCCATGCTAGCGTTTGTGAAGTAGTATCTTATCGTGATTTTGATTTCCATTCCCCTAATGATTAATGATCTTTTCGTGTGCTTGTTGGCTATTTGTATATCTTTTTTGAAAAAATGTCTATTCAACTTCTTTACCCATCTTTAAATTGCATTGTTTGTCTTTTTATTCCTGAGTTGGAAGAGTTCTTTATGTATTCTGGACACAGGATCATTATCAGACTTGGAAATATTTTCTTTAATTCTGTGAGTTGTCTTTTCAGTTTCTTGATGGTGTTCTTTGTAGCAAAGAAGTTTTTAATTTTGATGACGTCATATTTATCTTTTTTTCTTTTGTCACTTGTACATTTAGTATCATATCTAAAAAGGCTTTGCCCAACTCAAAACCACAATTTATTTCTACATTTTCTTCTAAAAGTTTCATAGTCCTAACTCTTACATAAAGGTCTATGATCCATTTTGAGGTAATTTTTGTGTGTAATTTGAGGAAGGGTCCAACTTCATTATTTTGCATGCAGATATATAATTATCCGGGTACAATATGTTGAAAACACCATTCTTTTCCCCTTGAATTGCCTTAGCACCCTTGTCAAAAATCAATTGATTATGAATGTAGGAATTATTTTTGGACTCTCAGTTATGTTCCATTTATCTTTATGTATAACCCACTGCCAGAGGACTACACTTCATTACTCTTTTTAATAAGTTTTGAAATCCAGAATGGGAATTGTCCATCTTTGTTCTTTTTTTTTTCCCCCAGATTTTTTGGTTATTTTAACTCTCTTGTTTTTCTACATGAATTTTAAGATAAACTGTTCAATTTCTGCAAAGAAAAGGGCAGTTGGAATTTTGCATTGACTTTGTAGATCAGTATAGGGAGTATTGTCATCTTAACAATGTTACGTGTTCTTATCTATCAACATGCAATGTGTTCCATTTATTTAGGTCTTCATTAATTTTCTTAATATTTTATAGTTTCAGAGCACAAGTTTTGCATTTCTTTTTTTAAATTTAGTCCTAAGTATTTTATTCTTTTTGGTGCCACTATAAATGGGATTATTTTCTTAATTTTGATTTTGGATTGCTCATTGAAATGGATAGAAATGCAATTATTTTTTGTATATTAATCTTTTATTCTATCATTTTGTTGAACCCATTTATTCTAATAGGTTTTTAGTAAATTGTTTAATATTTTCTACATATAGGATCATGTCATTTGCAAATAGATAAAGTTTTACTTCTTTCTTTTCAATACAGGTGCCATTTATTTTATTTTCTTGCCTAATTTTCCCTGACTGAACTTCTGGCCTGATATTGAATAGATGCAGTGAGAATGGATGTCCTTGTCTTGTTCTTGATCTTAGAGGGAAAACATTCTGTCTTTCACCTTTAACTATGTTAGCCATAAGTTTTTTGTAGATGTTCTTTATCAGATCAAGGAAGTTCCTATCTATTCATAGTTTGTTAATTTTTTTTTCCAGAAAAGGGTATTTGGTTTTATCAAAATTTTTTTCTATTGAGGTGATCCTGTGTTTTTTTTTTTCTTTGTTTTATTAATGTGGTATATTAAATGAAATGATTTTTGAGTGTTAAACCAACCCTGCATTCCTGGGATAAATCCCACTTAGTCATGGTGTGTGTGTTGCTGTGTTCAATTTGCTAGCATTTTGTTGAGTATTTTTGCATATATGTGACTATGGAATATTATTCTGTGGTTTTCTTGTGATGTCTTTAGTTTTGTTATTGGTGTAATATGGTTTCTTAATGTGGTTTTGATTTCCATTCCCCTAATGATTAATGATCTTTTCATGTGCTTGTTGGCTATTTATGTATCTTTTTTGAAAAAAATAATGTATATTCAGATCCTTTACCCATCTTTAAGTTGCATTATTTGTCTTTTTATTGTCGAGGTGGAAGAGTTCTTTATATATTGATTACAAAGAGTTCTTTATATATTGAATATAATATGACTTCTTAATGAAGTCATATTACAGATGAGTTGAGAACTTTTCTTTTTGGGAGGGTGGGAAGAGTTTGTGAAGAATTGGTATTAATTCCTTTAAAAATATTTGCTAGAATTCACAAATGAATCCTTCTGAGTCTGGCTTTTCTTTGTAGAGATGTTTTTGATCACCAGTTTGGTCACTTTACTGTTACAGGTCTACTTACCTTTTCTGTTTGAGTCAATTTGTATAGTTTGTATTTTTTTTAGGAATTTGCCCATTTCATCTACATTATCTAATTGTATTCTTATTAAGTATACATTGGTGTGCTTAATGGTGTCCTACAGTTCTCTGAGGGTATACTTTCTTCATTTTTTTCTTTTTGTTCTTCAGGTTGCATAATCTCTATCAATCTACCTTCAGGTTTACTGATTCTTCTGCCAGATTAAATCTACCATTAAAGTTCTCTAGTGGATTTTTCATTTTAGTTACCACATTTTTAATGCCAGAATTTTGGTTATTTTAAAATATCAACCTACAAAAATAATGTTATTTCTTAATGGGTATTCTCTATTTGATAAGACACTGTCATCATTCTTTAATTTCACAAACTTTGTTTACTTTATTTCTTGGAACATATTTATAATGACTATTTTATTTTTTAAAACATTTCAAAGTATATGTTTTTAATATAAGCATTTGATACTTACAGTACTAAACACCATTTTTAGGTTTAAAAGAGAGGTTTGTAAACATTAAAAATATTTAAGCATTTAAAAGAGCAATGCAGACTTACTTCACTTTATTGCATTTTGCTTTATTGTACCTTGCAGGTATTACATATTTTTACAAGTTCATTCAAGGTTTGTGGCAACCTTGTGCTGAGTAAGTCTATTGGTGCTATTTTCCCAACAGCATATGCTCACTTTGTGTCTCTGTGTTACATTGTAGTGATTTTTGCAATACTTCAAACTTTGTCATCATCATTATATCTGTTATGATGATCAATGATCTTTGATGTTACTACTATAATTGTTTTGGGGTGCCATGAGCCACACCAGTATAAGATGGTGAACCTACTTGAGAAATGTTGTGTGTTATCTGACTGCTCCACCAACTGGCTGTTTCCCCAGTTCTTTCCCTCTCCTAGGGCCTCCCTATTCCCTGAGCCACAACAATATTGAAACTATGCCATTTAATAACCCTACAATGACCTCTAAGGGTTCAACTGAAAGGAAGAGTTTAACATCTCTCACTTTAAGTCAAAAACTAGAAATGATTAAGCTTAGTGAGGAAGACACATTGAAAGCCAACACAGGTCAAAAGCTAGGGCTCTTGCACCAATTACTTAGCCAAGTTGTGAATGCAAAAGAAAAGTTCTTGAAGGAAATTAAAAGTGCCAACTCCAGTGGATACCTGAATGATAAGGAAGAAAAACAGTCTTATTGCTGATATGGAGAAAGGTTGAGTGGTCCGGATAGAAGATCAAACCAGTCATAGCATGCCTTTAAGCCAAAGCCTAAAATCCAGAGCAAGACCCTAGGTCTTTTCAATTCCATGAAGGCTGAGATGGAGGAAGCTGCAGAAGAAAAGTCGGGAGCTAGCAGAAGTTTGTTCATGAGATTTAAGGAAAAAAGGCATTTGTGGAACATAAAAGTTCAAGGTGAAGCATCAAGTGCTGATGGAGAAGCTGCAGCAAGTTATCCAGAAGATCCAGCCTAAGATCGTCAATGAAGGTAGCTATGCTAAACAACAGATTTTCAGTGTAGATGAAATAGCTTTACATTGGAAAAATATGTCATCTAGGATTTTCATAACTAAATAAGAGAGATTAATGCCTTGCTTTAAAGCTTCCAAGAACAGGCTGACTCTCTTGTTAGGATCTAATGCAGCTGGTGACTTTAAATTGAAGTCAATGCTCATTTCCATTCCAAATATCCTAGGGCCCTTAAGAATTATGCTAAATCTCCTCTATCTGTGCTCTATAAATAGAACAACAAAGGCTGAATGACAGCATATCTGTATACAGCATGGTTTACTGAATGTTTTAAGTGCACTATTGAGACCTACTGCTCAGAAAAAAAGATTCCTTTCAAAATATTACTGGTCATTGACGAGGCATCTAGCCATTCAAGAGCCTTGATGGAGACATACAAGGAGATTAGTATAGACCACTGGAACAGAACAGAGCCCTCAGAAACAATACCACACATCTAAAATCATCTGATCTTTGACAAACCTGACAAAAACAATAACTGGGGAAAGGATTCCCTATTTAATAAATGGTGCTGGGAAAACTGGCTAGCCATATGTAGAAAGCTGAAACTGGATCCCTTCCTTACACCTTATACAAAAATTAATTCAAGATGGATTAAAGACTTAAATGTCAGACCTAAAACCATAAAAACTCTAGAAGAAAACCTAGACAATACCATTCAGGACATAGGCATGGGCAAGGACTTCATGTCTAAAACACCAAAAGCAATGGCAACAAAAGCCAAAATTGACAAATGGAACCTAATTAAACTAAAGAGCTTCTGCACAGCAAAAGAAACTACCATCAGAGTGAACAGGCAACCTACAGAATGGGAGAAAATTTTTACAATCTACCCATCTGACAAAGGGCTAATATCTAGAATCTACAAAGAACTTAAACAAATGTACAAGAAAAAATCAAACAACCCCATCAAAAAGGGGGTGAAGGATATGAACAGATACGTCTCAAAGGAAGACATTCATACAGCCAACAGACACATGAAAAAATGCTCATCATCACTCGCCATCAGAGAAATGCAAATCAAAACCACAATGAGATACCATCTCACACCAGTTAGAATGGCAATCATTAAAAAGTCAGGAAACAACAGGTGCTGGAGAGGATGTGGAGAAATAGGAACACTTGTACACTGTTGGTGGGACTGTAAACTAGTTCAACCATCATGGAAGACAGTGTGGTGATTCCTCAAGGATCTAGAACTAGAAATACCATTTGACCCAGCCATCCCATTACTGGGTATATACCCAAAGGATTATAAATCATGCTGCTATAAAGACACATGCACACGTATGTTTATTGCGACACTATTCACAATAGCAAAGACTGGGAATCAACCCAAATGTCCATCTATGATAGACTGGATTCAGAAAATGTGGCACATATACACCATGGAATACTATGCAGCCATAAAAAAGGATGAGTTCATATCCTTTGTAGGGACATGAATGAAGCTGGAAACCATCATTCTGAGAAAACTATCGCAAGGACAGAAAACCAAACACCACACGTTCTCACTCATAGGTGGGAATTGAACGATGAGAACACTTGGACACAGAATGGGGAACGTCACATACCGGGGCCTGTCATGGGGTTGGGGGAGGGAGGAGGGATAGCATTAGGAGACATACCTAATGTAAATGATGATTTAATGGGTGCAGCACACCAACATGGCACATGGACACATATGTAACAAACCTGCATGTTGTGCACATGTATGCTAGAAGTTAAAGTATAATAATAATTTTAAAAAAAGAATATAATGACTACTGTAAAGTCATTGCCTATTAAGTCCAACATCTGGGTCCTCTCAAAGGCACTTTGTGTCACCTGCTTTCTTTTCCCACCACCCTCCCTGTGTATAGATGACCCTTGCCTGTTCCTTTAAATGTCTCATAATTCTAATATTGAAAATGAAACATTTTATTTTAATTTAGTTTTTTCCATAAGTTATTGGGGTACAGGTGGTATTTGGTTACATGAGTAAGTTTTTTAGTACTGATTTGTGAGATTTTGGTGCACCCATCACCCAAGCAGTATACACTGCACCATATCTGTAGTCTTCTATACCTTGTCCCCCTCCCATTCTTTTCCCCAAGTCCCCAAAGCCCATTGTATCATTCTTATATCTTTGCATCCTTATAGCTCAGCTCCCGCATATCAGTGAGAACATAATGATGTTTGGTTTTCCATTCCTGAGTTACTTCACTTAGAATAATAGTCTCCAATCTCATCCAGGTTGCTAAATGCTGATAATTAATTCCTTTTTATGGCTTAGCAGTATTCCATCATATATATATATATGTATATATATACACTAGTTTCTTTATTCACTCATTGATTGATGGGCATTTGGCTCGGTTCCACGATTTGGAATTGTGAATTGTGCTGCTATTAACGTGTGTGCAAGTGTCTTTTTCTTATAATGACTTCTTTTTCTCTGGGTAGACACTCAGCAGTGAGATTGCTGGATCAAATGGTAGTTCTCCTTTTAGTTCTTTTTTTTTTTTTTTTTTTAACCAGAGATACAAAGAGGAGGTTTTATTCTGTACTTTCTTTTTTTTTTTTTACTTTAAGTTCTGGGATACATGTGCAGAACATGCAGGTTTATTACATAGGTATACATGTGCCATGATAGTTGGCTGCACCCACCAAGCCGTCATGCAGGTTTTAAGCCCTGCATACATTAGGCATTTGTCCTAATGCTCTCCCTCCCCTTGCCCCCACCCCCGGCAGGCCCCCGTGTGTGATGATCCGCCCCCCTCCTTTTAGTTCTTTAAGGAATCTCTGCACTGTTTTCTATAGTGATTGTACTAGTTTACATTCGCACCAGCAGTGTAGAAGTGTTCCCTGATCACCACATCCATGCCGACATCTACTGTTTCTTGATTTTTTTTGTTATGGCCATTCTTCCGGGAGTAAGGTGGTATTGCATTGTGATTTTGATTTGCATTTCCCTGTTCATTAGTGACGCTGGCATTTTTTCATATGTTTGTTGGCCATTTGTATATTTTCTTTTGAGAGTTGTCTATTCATATCCTTAGCCCATTTTTTTGATGGGATTTTTTTCAATCTTACTGATTTGTGTGAATTCGTTGTAGATTCTGGATATCCGTCCTTTGTCAGATGTATACATTGTGAAGATTTTCTCCCACTCTATGGGTTGTCTGTTTACTCTGCTTACTATTCCTTTTGCTGTACAAAAGCTGTTTAGTTTAATTAGGTCCCAACTACTTATCTTTGTTTTTATTGCATGTGCTTTTGGGTTCTTAGTCATAAAATCCTTGCCTAAGCCAACGTCTAGAAGTGTTTTTCCAATGTTATCTTTTAGAATTTTTGAAGTTTCAGGTCTTACATTTAAGTCCTTGATCCTTCTTGAGTCGATTTTGCATAAGGTGAGAGATGAGGATCCAGTGTCATTCTCCTACATGTGGCTAGCCAATTATCCCAGCACCATTTGTTGAAAAGGGTGTCATTTGCCTACTTTATGCTTTTGTGTGTTTTCTTGAAGATCAGTTGGCTGTAAGTATGTAGGTTGATTTCTGGGTTCTCTATTCTGTTCCATTGGTCTATGTGCCTATTTTTATAAGCGTACTATGCTGTTTTGGTGACTATGGCCTTATAGTATAGTTTGAAATCAGATAGTGTGATGCCTCCAGATTTGTTCTTTTTGCTTAGTCTTGCTTTGGCTATGTGGGCTCTTTTTTGGTTCCATATGAATTTTAGAATTGTTTCTTCTAATTCTTTGAAGAATAATATTGGTATTTTGATGGGAATTGCATTGAATTTGTAGACTGTTTTTGTCAGTATGGTCATTTTCACAATATTGATTCTACCCATCCATGAGCATGGGAGTCTTTCCATTTGTTTATGTGTCACCTATGATTTCTTTCAGCAGTATTTTATAGTTTTTGTTGCAGAGGTCTTTCAATTTCTTGGTTAGGTATATTCCTAAGTATTTTATTTATTGCAGCTTTTGTAAAAGGGTTGAGTTCTTAATTTGATTCTCCACTGGTCACTGTTGGTGTATAGAAGAGCTACTGATATATGTACATTGATTTTGTAACTGGAAAATTTGTCGAATTCTTTTATCAGTTCAAGGAGCTTTCTAGAGAAGTCTTTAGGGTTTTCAAGGTAATCAATCATATTGTCAGGAAACAGTGACAGTTTGAATTCCTCTTTATGGACTTGGATGCCCTTTTTTTTCTTTCTCTTGTCTGATTGCTCAGGATATGACTTCTAGTACTACGTTGAAGAGGAGTGGTGAGAATGGGCATCCTTATTTTGTGCCAGTTCTCAGAGGGAATGCTTTAAATATTTCCCCATTCAGTATTATGTTGGCTGTGGGTTTGTCATAGATGGCTTCTATTATATTGAGGTATGTCCTTTGTGTGCCAATTTTGCTGAGAGTTTTAATCCTAAAAGGATGCTCATTTCTGTTGAATGCTTTTTTTTTTTTTTTTTTTGCATCTATTGAGATAATCGTGGGAGTTTTGTTTTAAATTCTGTTTATGGTGTGTATCACATTTATTGACTTGCATATGTTAAACCCTCCCTGCATCCCTAGTATGAAACCCACTTGATCATGGTGGATTACCTTTTTGATATGTTGTTGGATTTGGTTGGCTAGTATTTTGTGAAGGATTTTAGCATCTACATTCATCAAGAATATTGATCTGTAGTTTTCTTTTTTGGTTATGTTCTTTCCTGGTTTCAGTATTAGGATGATGCTGGTTTCATAGAATGAATTAGGGAGAGTTATTTCGTCCTCTATCTTGTGGAACAGTGTCAGTAGGATTGGTACCAATTCTTCTTTGAACATCTGGTAGAATTCTGCTGTCAATCCATCTAGTCCTGGACTTCATTTATTGGTAAGTTTTTAATTACCATTTCAATCTCACTGCTTGTTATTGGTCTGTTGAGGGTATCTAATTCTTCCTAATTTAAGTTATAAGGGTTGTATTTTTCCAGAAATTTATCCTTCTCTTCTAGGTGTTCTAGTTTATTTGTGTAAATGTGTTCATAGTAGTCTTGTATTTCTGAGGCATCAGTTTTAATATCTCCCATTTCATTTCTAATTGAGTTTATTTAGTTTTTCTCTCTTCTTTTCTTCGTTAATCTTCCTAACAGTCTATCAGTTTTTGTTTTTGTTTTCAAAGAACCAGCTTTTTGTTTCATTTATCTTTTGTATTTTTTTGTTTGTTTCAATTTCATTTAGTTCTGCTCTGGTCTTGGTTATTTCCTTTCTTCTGCTGGGTTTGGGTTTGGTTCATCCTCGTTTCTCTAGTTCCTTGAGGTGTGATCCTAGAATGTCAGTTTGTGCTCTTTCAGTCTTCTCAATGTAGGTGTTCGGGGCTATGAACTTTCCTCTTAGCACTGCCTTTGCTGTATTCCAGGGATTTTGATAGGTTGTGTCATTATTGTTGTTTAGCTTGAAGAATTTTTAAATGTACATCTTGGTTTCATTTTTGACCCCATGCTCATTTGGGAGCAGGTTATTTAATTTCCATGTATCTGCATGGTTTTGAAGGTTCCTTTTGGAGTTGATTTCCAGTTTTATTCCACTGTGATCTGAAAGAGTGCTTGATATAATTTCAATTTTCTTAAATTTATTGAGGCTCATTTTATGGCCTATCATATGGTCTATCTTGGAGAAATTTCTATGTGCTGTTGAACAGAATGTGTATTCTGCAGTTGTTGGATGAAATGTTTGTATATATCTGTTAAGTCAATTTGTTCCAAGATATAGTTTAAATCCATTGTTTCTTTGTTGACTTTCTGTTTTGATGAGCTGTCTGTGCTGTAAGTGGAGTACTGAAGACCCCCACTATTATTGTGTTGCTGTTTATCTTATTTCTTAGGTCTATTAGTAGTTCTTTCATAGATTTGGGAGCTGCAGTCTTAGGTACATATATATATTTAGGATTGTGCTATTTTCCTGTTGGACAAGGCCTTTTACCATTATATAATGTCCCTCTTTGTCTCCTTTAACTGCTGTTGCTTTAAAGTTTGTTTTGTCTGATATAAGAATTGCTACTCCTGCTCACTTTTGGTGTCTATTTGCATGAAATGCCTTTTTCCACCCCCTTTACTTTAAGTTTAGGTGAGTCCTTGTGTGTTAGGTGAGTCTCCTGAAGGCAGCAGATCATTGGTTGGTGAGTTCTCATCCATTCTGTAGTTCTGTATCTTTTAAGTGGAATGTTTAGGCCATTTACATTCAATGTTAGTATTGAAATGTGAGGTACCATTGCATTCATTTTGCTATTTGTTGCCTGTGTACTTTGGGTTTTCTATTTTTTGTTTTTGCTTTTTAACTTGTATTTTTGTTTTACAGGCCCTGTGTGACTTATGCTTTAAAGAGTTTTTGTTTCGATGTGTTTCCAAGATTCATTTGAAGATCTAGAGCTCCTTTTAGTAGGCCATGTGGTGGAAGTTTGGTAGTGGTGAATTCTCTCAGCATTTGTTTGTCTGAAAAAAACTGTATCTTTCCTTCATCTATGATGTTTAGTTTCGCTGGATACAAAATTCTTGGCTAATAATTGTTTCGTTTGAGGAGGCTGAAAGTAGGGCCCCAATCCCTTATCACTTGTAGGGTTTCTGCTGAGAAATCTGCTGTTAATCTGATAGATTTTCCTTTATAGGTTACCTGGTGCTTCTGTTTCACAGCTCTTAAGATTCATTCCTTTGTCTTATCTCTGGATAGCCTGATGACAGTGTGCCCAGGCAGAGATCTTTTTGCAATGAATTAGCCCAGGTGTTCTTTTTGCTTCTTGTATTTGGATATACTAGCAAGGCTGGGGAATTTTTCCTTGATTATTGCCCCCAAATATGTTTTCCAAGGTTTTAGAATTCTCTTCTTCCTCAGGAACACCAATTATTCTTAGGTTTGGTCATTTAACATAATCCCAGATTTCTTGGAGTCTTTGTTCATATTTTCTTATTCTTTTTTCTTTGTCTGTTTGATTGGGTAAATTTGAAGACCTTGTATTTGAGCTCTGAATTTTCCTTTTATTTGTTCAATTATATTGCTGAGACTTTCCAGATCATTTTGTATTTCCATAAGTGTGTCCAATGTTTCCTGACTTTTTTATTGTTTTTTTCTTTAAGCTCTCTATTTCCTTGAATATTTTGCCCTTTACTTTTTGTATCTTTTTTTGAATTTCCTTAGATTGGGCTTTGCCTTTCTCTGGTACCTCCCTGATTAGCTTAATAATTAACCTCCTGAATTATTTTTCAGGTGAAATCAGGGATTTCTTTTTGGTTTGGATCCATTGCTGGTGAACTCGTGTGATTTTGAGAAGTGACAACGTGCCAGCAGCCGTCGCTCGCTCTCTGCACCTCCTCAGCCTCAGCGTCCTCTTTGGCCACACTTGAGGAGCTCTTCAGCCTGCCACTGCACTGTGGGAGTCCCTCTCTGGGCTGACTGAGGCCAGAGCCGGTTCTCTCTGCTTGCAGGGAGGTGTGGAGGGATAAGCGGGGCAGGCACCAGGGCTGCAAATGGCACTTGCGGGCCAGCACGAGTTCCGGGTGGGCGCGGGCTCAGCAGGCTCTGCATTTGGAGCAGCTGGCCGGCATTGCCAGCCCCGGGCAGTGAGGGGCTTAGCACCTGGGCCAGCAGCTGCGGAGGGTGTGCCGGGTCCCCCAGTACTACCAGCCTGCCCGCGTCATGCTCAAATTCTCACCAGGCCTCAGCCACCTCCCCATGGGGGAGGGCTCTGGACCTGCAGTCCCCCATGGCCGAGTCCCCCCACCGATGGGCTCCCGTGTGACCCAAGCCTCCCCGACAGGCGCCACCCCCTGCTCTGCGGCACCCAGTCCCATCGACCACCCAAGGGCTGAGGAGTGCGGGCACACAGCATGGACTCCTCTAGCTTTCCTTTATAGGTTACCTGTTGCTTCTGTTTCACAGCTCTTAAGATTCATTCCTCCTGAGGAGCAGCTCTGCCTGGCATGGGATCTACTAGGTGAAGTCAGCTGGGCTCCTGAGTCAGGTGGGGACTTGGATAATTTTTATGTATAACTGGAGGATTGTAAATGCACCAACCAGCACCCTGTATCTAGCTAACCTAGTTCTCCAAGAGAACTTTTGTGTCTAGCTAGAGGATTGTAAATGCACCAGTCAGCACTCTGTGTTTAGCTAAAGGATTGTAAACACACCAATCAGCACTCTGTGTCTAGCTAAAGGTTTGTAAATGCACCAATCAGTGCTCTGTGTCTAGCTCAAGGTTTATAAACTCACCAATCAGCACCCTGTCAAAATGGACCAATTAGCTCTCTGTAAAACAGACCAATCAGTTCTCTGTAAAATGGACCAATCAGCAGAATGTGGGTGGAGTCAGATAAGGGGATAAAAGCAGGCTGCCAGAGCCAGCAGTGGCAACCCACTGGGGTCCCTTTCCATGGTGTGGAAGCTTTGTTCTTTTGCTCTTCGGGATAACTCTTGCTGCTCACTCTTTGGGTCCACACCGCCTTTATGAGCTGTAACACTCACCACAAAGGTTTGCAGCTTCACTCCTGAAGCCAAAGAGATCATGAACCCACCAGAAGGAGGAAACTCTGGACACATCTGAACATATGAAGGAACAAACTCTGGACACACCATCTTTAAGAACTATAACACTCACCGTGAGGGTCCACAGCTTCATTCTTGAAGTCAGCGAGACCAAGAACCCACCAATTCTGGAGACAATTTTTGGGGGGTATCAAAGAGCTTTGTTTTGTCATATTACCATGGTTGGTTTTCTGGTTCTTTCTCATTTGGGTAGGCTCTGTCAGGGGGAAGGTCTAGGGCTGAAGGCTGTTGTTCAGACTCTTTTCTCTCAAGGGATGTTCCCTTGATGTAGTACTCTTCCCCTGTTCCTGTGGATTTGGCTTCCTATGAGCCAAACTGCAGGGATTACTGTCTTTCTTCTGGGTCTAGCCACCCCTCAAGTCGACCCAGCTCCGGGCTGATACTGGGGGTTGTCTGCACAGAGTCCTGTGATGTGAACTGTCTATGGGTCTCTAAGTTGTGGATACCAGTGCCTGTTCTGGTGGAGGTGGCAAGGGGTGGGTGCAACGGACTCTGTGAGGGTCCTTAGCTTTGGTAGTTTAATGCTCTATTTGTGTGCTGGTTGGCCTCCTGCCAAGAGGTGGCACTTTCCAGAGAGCATCAGCTGTGGTAGTGCACAGAAGAACCAGCAGTGGGCAGGGCCCTAGAACTCCCAAGATTATATGCCTTTTGTTTTCTGCACCGGAGTGGGTAGGGAAGGACCATCAGGTAGGGGTGGGGCTAGGCACGTCTGAGCTCATAGTCTCCTTGCGTCAGCCTTGCTGCAGTTGCTGTAGGGAACGGGCGTGAGGTTTCCAGGTTGATGGAGTTGGGTACCTAGGAGGATTATGGCTGCCTCTGTTAAGTCATGCAGGTTGTCAGGGAAGTGGGAGAAACCTAGCAGCCACAGGCCTCACACTGCTCCCCTGCAAACTGAAGGGCTGGTCTCACTGCTACTGTGCCTGCACTAAGAGCCCTGAGTCTGTTTCTGGGCCGTGGGTGAGCCAGGCTTGAGAGCTTTGCTACCCAGGCTACCCACTTCCCGGCTGCAAAAGAAAAGAGCTTGGTTCTTCCCCTGCCTGTGGAGTCCACTCACTGGATTTGTGCCCTCCCACGAGTTCTGGCCACGAGGCTTCTCGCCCCATTCAAACTGTTACAAAGTTCAGCTGGAGATTTCCTTCTCCCTGTGAAGTTTTCTGCCTCCTCCCCCTGCTCCTCTGGTCGCCCTCCCAGTGGATCCCTGTGGTGCCAGGCGGGAATAGGCTGCTTGGGGACCCAGTGAGCTCCCAGGGACTTTCTGCTACTTCCTGTACCCCTGTATTTCGCTCAGCTCTCTAAATTGACTCAGCTCCAGGTAAGGTTGGAAACTTCTCCCGCAAACAGACCTTCAGTTTCTCCAGTGGGGGTGTGTGCTTGGGAGAGGAGGGTCTCTCTCTCCCACTTTAGCATTTGGGGCACTCACAGTACTTTTGGTGTCTCCTGGGTCCTGCAGGAGCAGTCCACTTCCTTCAGAGAGTCTGTGTGTCTTCTCAGGATTGCTGATTTGTTCTTGCAGTTGATTTGGAGCTAAAATTCACAGTGTGAGCCTTCCCATGCTGCTCTATCTGTCCGAGTCAGAGCTGCAATTTAGTCCTGCCTCCTGTCTGCCATGATCCTCAAATATGGAACATTTGAGATACTTTATTACAATAAATTATAGCGACCCCAGATACTGATCCTCTCCCAGGGCTTATTGTTGTTGTTTACTTATTTGTCTGATTAGCTGGTTAAGTTTCTTTCCCCCAGAGTATACAGTGTTAGATGCTCCATAATCTTGAGCATGTGCAGTCACCCTAACCACAACTCATTTCCTCCTCCCCTCAAAAGTGGCAATGGTTTTAGCCAGGATCTTTTTTACTGCTTTTTTCCCTGATATCCCTATTAAGTGCCTAGTTGATTGGCTTCTATTGGTTAGCATCCACGAATTGCTTGCTAATTACTCTATTGTTTATGACTGTGTCCTGGGTCACAAATTAGTTCACAGTCTGATCTAATTAAAGTTATCTCTTTGGAGTGAGTTTTGTGGTGAGTTTTGTGGCTTACTCCAACTCCGTGAGGACTGTTTTCAACTGTCTCTCTCTCTGTATATATTTCTCTTTCTCTCTGTTAAGCTTCTACCTGGTCTGCCATTTTGTTTATTGCTATCATGGAATTAATAGCCATGATAGCAATCAACTTAATTGCTCACTGTCAAAATTTCCATTATTTTCAATAGGGCACTTAGGCTTGAAATTCCTCACACTCTGTTCCAAATAAAATCAATCCCCTTAGAGAGAGATACAGAGCTCTTTGTTTTTACAGTCTGCCTAATCCCCAGAGGCATAACCTCTGCATCGCTGATTTGGAACTGTAGGAGGGACAGCATCTACTTCCCTTGGATTGACACCAGAGTCTATGAATAGGACACTTAGTGAGGTTGGTAGCCACTGGTCCTCTTGGATTGTTTCTCTTGGTATGAAACTTTTCATCCTAAAAGCAACTTGGATTGAGGCTGATTAGGACTCAGTAGTCTTGACTTATCAAGCCTGAAGTGAAACTTCCACTTTACAAGTTAGGGGCTTGGTGAAGAACAGGAGCCCCAGACCTCTTGTTTGCACTTATCTGAAGTACAGTTTCTGCAGTAAGGAGATAGGAGAAAGTAAGAAATATTGGTGATCTAGGCCAGTCTGTGAGAAACTGTAACTCTACTATCGTTTAGAAGAAGAATGAACTCATGCTCTTGGCCACACCCCATAGAACCTCCATCACACTGAACTTGGAGGTGGAGAGCAAGTTATGCTCGAATGCCAGAGAGTCGCTTTTCTTAATAAGATTTAATTTTATTTAATAAACATTTCTTTTTTTTTTTTGAGACGGAGTCTCCGGCTGGAGTGCAGTGGCCGGATCTCAGCTCACTGCAAGCTCCGCCTCCCGGGTTCACGCCATTCTCCGGCCTCAGCCTCCCGAGTAGCTGGGACTACAGGCGCCCGCCACCTCGCCCGGCTAGTTTTTGTATTTCTTAGTAGAGACGGGGTTTCACCATGTTAGCCAGGATGGTCTCGATCTCCTGACCTCGTGATCCGCCCATCTCGGCCTCCCAAAGTGCTGGGATTACAGGCTTGAGCCACCGCGCCCGGCCTTTAATAAACATTTCTACATCTTCAGTATGTTGTTAGGATAGTTTCCAGAGACTTTAAATGGTGGTTGTTTTTATATATTTCATTATTTGTAGTTGTTCTGCTGGGAAGAGTGTCCGCAGAGCTTCTCATACCACCTTTGGGAAGTGCTTCTCCCTAACATGGTGAATTAGCGTCCTATGGCTGTTTTAACAAATTACCAAAAACTTGATGGCTTAAAACAATACAGATTTATTCTCTCACGGTTCTGGAGGCCAGAAGCACAGAATCAGTTTCACTAGGCTAAAGTCAAGGTGTTGGCAGGGCTGGTTCCTTCTGGTGATACGAGGGGAATTCATCCCTTGCCTCTTTTAGCTTCTAGAGGCGGCTGGCTTACCTTTGCTTGTAGCCACATAACTCAAATCTTTGCTTCCATTGTCGCATGGCCTTCTCTCTGACTCTTCTTGTGTCCCTCTCATAAGGACTCCTGTGATTCTGTCAGGCCCACCTGGGTAATTCAGGAGAGTCTCCCATTTTAAGATTTTTAACTTGATCACACCTGATTTTAACTTGATGTTAACCTTGATCACATATAAGGTACCATTCTCAGGTTCCAGGAATTAGTATGCAAACATCTTGGGGGGAGTGATTAATAGAATCTACAATTTTAATGTTTGGAAGGTGATCTAGTCTTTTTAGATGAAAAAAACAGCTAGGATTTGTTACAAACATACTGAAAATCATTCAGCTAGTGTGAGATAGAGCTAGAATTAGGCCTCTGAACTCCTATTTCGGGATATAGTTGAATGATCCAAAAAATAATAATAAAATCCGTATTATTTATGAATTCTGTTCTGAAACACAGATATAAAAATGGTGACTTGTGGAGGCACAGATTGGTTTTTATCAAAACTAACTACCTGAAGTCAACTTAAAGTAATATATGCAATTCAATCATTGTATTCAAATTTCACCTTTTATAACATCTTTTGCCTTTTAAAGAAAAGGATTGGCTGCAAGAAAGATGTTTTTCCCAAAGTTAATTTAATTCATGTTCATGAATATATGCAATAAAATGTAGTTATTACCACATGTGCTGTAGAATAAGCATATGCACATTTAGTTCATTTATGGATAATGTGTCCTGTGGTGATACCAGATGAGAGAAAGCATCCACACGTTCAGAAGGAACCTGGAAAATTTAGGTGAATTAACTGTGTGTGACATGTGAGGATCTCTCTCCCAAAATATTTTCACTGGTTCGAGTTTACAAAGCGTGATCCCTTCCAGCACTTTTCTCTAGGGTTGTTTTTTCCCCCAGCCCTGACATTCAGGGCACGCAAACATTTCTCTTATGACATAAAATGGCCCATGAGAAGAACTGATTAATGATTGCACACAGCGCTTTGGGGAAAAAAGTCATCATGAAAGCTGGAACAGCTCCTTTTAACAACAATGTCTGCGCTTAGAGTTTTTCAAAACCGTTTCACTAAAATAGAAAAAAGAAGTGAAAGAAAAAAAGAACAATCCTCCCTCCATGGATGCCTTTCAGAGGCTCATCCTCATCACTGAATAAGAAGATGAACAGTAAGTTATTGTGAGTTAAAAACAATAGCTACAGAGAAAGAATCTGGCCCTTGACAGGGCTAGAATACACTGCCAGATTTGACCTAACTTCTTGTTAGGTATACAATTACCTTTGTGGTATCAGCTCAGAGAGTGGGGAAAAAAAGGTAGTGTGATGGTGTTTGCTGGGTGCAGAACTGGTTTCTGTGGAATAGATCCTTTTTTTACTGTAGAATGTTCTTTGCCTGACTTACTGATTTACTACTATTCTATAAAAGCAGTGCAAGAGTGCATCAAACATTTTCTTAAACGACTGCATTTAAAGGCCTCCTTTAAAACAATCACAAAATAAATCTTTTTAATCAAGGAAAAGCATTATTTGATGTATCCTCAAGTGATGGTCAAGGTCATTGAGAATAGGTGTTTGAGGTTTCAGCTTGGGTGGGAGCGATCTTTATGTTTATTCTGCTGAAAGTTCTAGCAACTGCCTAGAACTCCCCAGCCCAGAAATAAACCTGTAGAAGTAGTAGGTGCAATGCATGCTAAAAAATTATAGAACAAGGTTTCCAATCTCCGTTGTATCCTATCTTTTAAATATTATGTGCATTCCCTTTTCAGGAAAGGACAAAACTTTTAGCTTTTACTGAGTACTGTTAGGAAATTCAGCCTAAAGAATCACTAGGTATATTAGTCAAATTATACTGAATTCAGTTCACAAAAAAAGGTCATAACAATCCCTACTCTTATGCAAGTAAGAGTTAGACTTACTGTTTATAATGCATAAGAGAAAATGTCATTGATAGCCAGCATTTTCAAATCATGGTCTGTTCACTTTTAAGAATGTCTTTATTGAAGGAATATATATTTTTATATATACAAAAAAATAGAGAATTTTTTTTGTATATATGAATCATGAATATTCGGGTCTGTCAATTTGATCAAACTTAACACATCTGTGGAACCAGCACCTACGTCTAGACACAGCATTCTCAGGAACCTCCCTCATTAAATCTTTTAAAAAGGAATTTGATATTGCTTGTTTAGAAATGTGAAAGGCTAATCGAATAGCTGTTTTTCTGACACATTTTTTTAAGACAGTTTAGAGAGACCCAAAGTATTTGTCATACACTTTCAAACAGATGAAAAAGTACAGCCCCATGCCACCTTATTTTTTCCCTGAAAGGGAAGAAGAGATAAATATAACGCTACTTTTCCATTCAGTAAAGAAGGAGGAATTTATAGAAAACCACAAGAGAAATAACCAATTTGTGAAGAGGCCTGAATCATTCATTTAAACTGAAAGCTCCTCTAAGTGTGTGACCTTGGGGAACAAGGGCTGTGCACAGCCCAGGCCGCAGGAGGCCACCATACGAGGAGGCAGAGGTGCCATCCCAGGCTCTGGGCTGTCACTCCAGCTGTCACTCAGGCCTGTCTTGGTGGTGGTGAGGCCAAGGCGCAGCAGTCACGGGTTTCAACAAACCCCAGCCAGGCAGGGCTCTGGCAGCCATCAGGTCAGAAAAACTTTTGGGACAAAGGAAGTCCTCTACTTAGATGATGACAGAAAGATGAGTAGTAAGCTGGGGAGTCTGAAGAGAACTGGCTTAAGAGGCTACACAGGACCTGAAGGCACTTGAGCAGGGGGCTCAACTGGAGAAGGCATGGAAGGTTCTAGAACCCCCCAGAGACAGCAGACCAGCTGTAGGTGTAGGACCCATGATTGTTCAGTGACCACCCTGACATCATAGATACCGAAACACAGACCTAAGGGATGTCCCCATTTGCAGGGGTGTCAATGGTGAAACTCCACCCAGAATACCCATTTCCTGGCTTTCAGAGCTCGTTCTGTTCTTTATTATTACTCAAGTGGAACATTTTTACATCTGGTACTAATGAGTTGTGGTGGAAAGATGTTATATATAATTTAGGGGCCTGAAAAATGCAAGTTGAAACCAAGGATGAGGCAGTGTTGAAAGCTATTGGTTGAGGGAGTTTTGAAGGGTCAGTGTGAAATCATAGTCATATTATTACTCAGAGTTCATCATGCTCACTTTATCCTCAGTTGATAAGAAAAAATGAGGAGTAGGCAAAAACGAAAAGGACCTCACTCCAGAGCTATGCCCATTAACATTCTGCTCTGACATATGTGTGTGTGTGTGTGTGTGTGTGGTATATGTGTGAATGTGTGCATGTGTGTACATGTGTGCCCAACACTTAGCTCTATTGTGATTATTGTAATGCAATAATGTGATTATTGTTATTCATTTTTGATCTACAGGACTCAGTTTTTCCACATAGCGATGAAAAATAATAAAAAGTTTGCATTGCAAGGGCAATTTGTGAATGCTGGGATACTTGCTTTTGTATTTGCCTTTAGATGGAGGATGCCGGTAACTTATTTGTAGAAGTGATTTTGTGGTCTGGAGGTATTTTAAAACCCAGGTCATATGGTTAAATGTAATTAATCCTAAGCTAATGAGTACACAACTAAATAATGCAAATAATAATAGTGCAATCCCCCTTTACCTTGAACAACAATTACAATAACTTCAGAAACTTATAAAACTTACAAAAACCTTATCCTCTATTTGAATGTGCCCAGTTTATAGTAGTGACTCTGCCTACTCAAATGATAGGCGATGACTCCTAAAAGTCCTGTAACTGAGAGGCAGTACTTTATTTTCTAAATGAAAATGGGTGATGTGGGCTGTTCATATAAATCCATACCATCAGGCTGTCTAGCTGTGGCTGGTGAGCTCTTTTCTCTACTTTAACAGCCAAGGTCCTTGGTTTAGTCTTTATATTAATCCTTTAGCTTTAGCTTTGCTCTATATCACAGTTATGGAATGGGTACCTTTTCCTAGTTATCTGTTTCATAAATGAGCATTTCTGAAAATAAAATCAGGAGAGTTTGATAGCTTTGTAGGCGATATTCGGATTAAGACTGATGGCAAACTTTAAGGATTATTTTAACTCAAAGATTTATGATTCTATGAGTTGACTACTTCTGAAAAGAACACTTATGTTTGAGAACAGTTCATCTTGCATCCCTATTGACAGTACAATGGCTGTGCCTTTTTCATATGTGAAAGGTGTTTTCAGTACATGTTGAAGATAAGAACAGTCAATGAGTATTGCTGGAGGTTCAATCCAAGTATAAGCCAAGTTTATGCCAAAGATAGGTTGGGCTCTGAGGCACATAGTCCCAGGAGGAAAGGATGATTAATACCTGTGTGCACACATCATACTCAAGGGATGATGAATTCTGAGCACCCAAGTCAGAACCAGGGAAGCTGGATTCTGCCATCAAGTCCAACCTGTGAGGGTAGGCAGCAAAGAGCAGGCCATGGAAGTCAGGTCCAAAGCTGGCTAGACCCTGGAATGCAGATGGGAGAGAGGAAGGAGGCAGGTGATATAAGAGGGTCTGCCACCATCTCTGTAAGCAGGAAGGCATGTCCAGGGGTGTCTTTTTAGCATCTGTTGGCCATGGGTGTGGCACACAGGCAAGAGTGTGGGATGGTAGCAGATATCCAAAGTTATTGAAGAATGAAGCATTTCACTTGGGTGGACTTTCTAAATCCCAGAACAAAATTCTTTTAAATGCATACATTCAGCATTTTCAGGGATGCCTTTTGAGTGGATGTTTTTTTTTTGAGACAGGGTCTCACTCTATCACCCAGGCTGGAGTGCAGTGGCGCAATCTTGGCTCACTGCAATCTCCACCTCCTGGGTTCAAGCGATTCTCTCACCTCAGCCTCTGGAGTAGCTAGGATTACAGGTGCATGCCACCATGCCCAGCTAATTTTTGTATTTTCATAGTAGTAACGGGGTTTTACCATGTTGGCCAGGCTGATCTCGAACTCCTGACCTCAAGTGATCCAACCACCTTGGCTTCCCAAAGTGCTGGGATTATAGGCGTGAGCCACCGAGCCCGACCCATCTCCTTTTTAAGCAGAGTTTATGAGTTTAATGTAAACTTTACTAGATGATCAGCCCTGACTGTACTGTGCTTTAAAATAGCAACACCTTCAGGTTTATTGAGCTCTGACAGGCTTCTTGCCCATATAGGAAATGATAGAGTTTTCTCAAACTGCCACATTAAAAAAAAATTCTTGTGTTATTTGTGTGTCTAATTTTTTTCCTCTGGCAGGCAGACAGCATTTCTTATTACATCTAACTCTTCTCAGTGTGCCCATCTCTATTAGAGCTTTTCGCCTTCCCCCTCGTCCGCCAGCTTATTTCTGATTTATCTGTTTGGGGCTAGAAAAACAGATGTTTGGCTCGTTAAGATGTGATGTAAAATAAAAGAGGCCATCCTGACAAAATGTCTTATGAATTCAGCACAGAAACTTTAGTGTGTGGACATCGGACTTCAAACATCTATTTTACCTACTAAGGACCCTTTTGGCGCCTTTGTGTTTTGTTTTGTTTTGTTTTCATAGTTGTGCTTCAGAGGGATCACCTCTGAATACGTGAGGTCAGAGTGTAATCTTAAATGTTGTTGGACACTATACATTTGCTGTCACATCTTTTGTAGGACTGTCACTGGCACAGAGTAAAGGCTTACTAAATATTCATTGTACAAATAATATAATGATGAATGATGATGAGAGTGTGCAGTTTCTGCTCTACTAAATTCAGCTGCATACACAGTTTAGTAGAAGGCAGAAAATATGTAAGTGTTAAGGGCAATGTGGATAAAAGTCAATGATGTTGATATTATTTTGCAGGGGGTTCACAAACTCAAGGTCAAGGGCAACAGTGGCCAGTGCAACTTTTCATTTTATGTTGGTGCCTGTGGGTCATGCACGAACTCTCCAGTTCACAGGCTGCACCACTGCTTTGTTGTTTTACACTTGGCTAAGTCACACGGTGAAGTTAGCTGTTTGCTGTACCCTGAGGGTGTTTGGATTTTCAGGTCCCTGAGGGGTTAACAGAATCATTATTGAGTGTTTTATCATACAAGGCAATACCAGATGATGAGAGGCATATTCGAAACCCAAACTCCCGACTCCCCTCCAATCCCAAGCTTGTTCCTCTGCAGCCTTCCCCAGAGATGCCCCGTTCTCATGCCCAAAACCTTGGGGCTGTTCCTCTCTTTCTTTCATAGCCATCATTTGCTCCGTTAGCAAATCATATCATTTTTGAAAGGTATAGAATTTAAGTATTTCTCATTATCCCCATTGCTACTATCTTGATCCAACCCACTTGCCTCTGGCTCAGAATACTGCAATAATTTTCATTGTTCTAACAGCAGCCAGGGCGATCCTCTTCCTATGCAGGCAATCACATCAGTTTTCCTTCCAGAACCCTCTGTGGATTTCCCATCTCATTCAGCATAAAAGTGCAAGTCCTCTCCGTGGCCCACTTCTCTTCCCTGTCTCTGCTGACCGTATTTATTAGTCTGTCGCCTGCCTCAAGAGTGTGATCTTCTTGACAGAGAGACTTTGATTATTCATTTTTATATCTCAAGTGTGTAGAATAAGGCCGTGTTTTAGGGGCTTAATCAACATTTGTTTAAGGTACAAACAAATGAATAAGTGAGAGGAAAAATAGGGACACAGAATTATTCATTTAAGAAACATGAGGAGGTGTTGGTCAAACGATACAAACTTTCAGATATAATAGAAACATGTTTTAGGGATCTAAGGCACAGCATGAATGGTGATGAATGCGTTTATTAATGTGATTGTGGTAATTATTGCACAATGTAAACATATATT
The DNA here is from genome assembly GCF_003255815.1 of Theropithecus gelada. Taxonomy (NCBI): domain Eukaryota; kingdom Metazoa; phylum Chordata; class Mammalia; order Primates; family Cercopithecidae; genus Theropithecus; species Theropithecus gelada. The sequence goes on along the minus strand of NC_037679.1, from coordinate 119,622,423 downwards.
ATCATGCTATATACCTTGAATATATATAACCCTTACTTGTTAATCAAATATTTAAAATAAAATTTGTTTTAAAAGCTACATGGCTGGGTGCAGCGACTCACATCTGTAATCCCAGCACATTGGAAGGCTAAGGTGTAAGGATCGCTTGAGCCCAGGGGTTCATCGTTACAGTGAGCCATGATCACACCACTGCACTCCAGCCTGGGCGACAGAGCGAGACCCTGTTCTCTCTTTCTCTCTAAATAAAAAAAGGTACCCCTGCCAATGTATTAACATGTTAATAGATGTGGTTATTAGTTGACGTGTGTTAACTCTAAGCCAGGCACTGTTCCAGGCCCTTGGAATACTCCAGTGACCAAATCAGAAGAAACCGCCTGTTGTGAAGGTCAACAGGCAATGAACAGAGATGAAGACAGCAGATAAGGACAGTAGTTAGGAGCCCAGTGTCTGATGTCAGTTCACCTGGGTTGGAATCTCTTTCCTGCCGCTTACCAGACTATGTTCAACAAAGTTACTGAAGCCTTGGTTGCTTTGGTTTCTCTCCATCTGTAAAGTTGGGGTAACACACCTATTGCGAGGTGTTGGTGGGGATTATGATAGAACAATGGTAGAGCTCGTAATAAAGTACTTGACATGTGGCAAGAATTCATAGATATTGACATTAATAGAGTAAATGAAAATATGGAAGCTAAACAGTAGTGGCTATAGAGTGGAGTACAATCCACAGGAGGCTTTAGGAGAGAAGCAAGGACCCAATGCCTGAAGTTGCAGTGCTCAGTTTAGCACTTTCGAATTCAACCTAAGGAAAGAAAATCAGCTCATAGAAAAGAAAACAGGCCTTGCTCTGTGAGAAACTCATGTATATCTGGATCCCAGAGACATGGAAGAGTCACATAACAGCAGCGGAGTTTTTGATGTGGCAAGAAAAGCTAGAAAATGTACTTCCATCTTGTTGAAGAAAAGAAGCATTTGTATTGAAAAGGTATAATTTACCAGCTTTCTCATCCTTCAGAGAAACAACAAAAGAGAAAATAGAAATTTATTGTATCATTTTAAAATTATAAAAATTATATATTTAAAATACTTATATTTTAAAAGTATATTTTATAATTTTGTAAGTTACAAAATTTGTTTTGCTAACTATAAAAATTGGAATTGAGAACAGAAATAAATGGAATTAGAAAATTTTGGAGTTCCATTAACATTAAAAAAGGACTTTTTTTGGTTGAAATGCACTTTGAAAAGATTGCATGGAGAATCACGATAGGCGTTGTTATTCCGTCTAAAATGCAGTCACTTGTGGGAAAATATAGTTTCCTCTGGAAGAGCAGCTCTGTTGTAACTTAAACTGTGAAAGTAGCTAGTCCCTTTTTGCTCTTTTAGTGTAGTACACCCGAATTTAAAGCAGAGTTAAAAGAGAGTCTAAATTATGGAATAACATGGTCACATATGTATATATTGCGCATCTGAATATTTATAAAGCTAAGGCTTTTGGAGATACTAAGTTCAAAGGATTCCCTTGAAGGGCTGGACACAAACTCTGAGTTATTAAAGCCAGAATTTACATGTAGGATAAAAGTCTTACAACGAATGTTTCAAAAAAGGAGGAATTGGCAAATCTGTGATCAGTCTTGGTGAGAATTCTTTTGCATTAGTTATGCCCAAGACAGTTTGACCATCCATTTTGCCAAAACTAGTCCGTCCCTGGGGGATGAGCAGGGAAGGGAGAGGCAGAGGTGGCTGTGGGGGCTCCAGCCCCACCTGCCATCCTGCCCATGAAGCACTGGGAATTGGCTTTGGGAAAATGGCAGAACAAGCACCTGCAGTCTTAGATCATTCTTTCCTGGATCACAGCCTGCCTACCATCAGCCAAGTTGCCCTGAGGAACAATCTGGAGATGGAAATATTCTCTTAAACTTCACAGAACAAATGCAGACAAGAAAAGAGGGCCCAGGCCTCTCTCAACTGACTTGTGAACTGATTACAAAAGGTAAATTTAGAAATTGAACTTTGTTTATGGTGCATTTGACATGCACTGGAAAGAAGTGAAAAGGGCTACAATGTATTTTAAGTTTGTTGTATGTTTTGCATATAGAACTTTTACATTTTAAGTCAAATTGATAATCTTTTCCTTTAGGTTTTGCTTTTTGTGTTTTATTTGGAGTGGAAAATTGGAAAACTAGTTAGCTCTCTCTATATATATAGTTGAAAAGCATGTATCCCTTACCCAGCAATTCTACTTCTACAGATATAGTCTAGAGAAACTCCTGTACAAGTACACAGGCAAACACATACAAAGATGCTCTTTGCAGTATTTTTTTAATAGTAAAGAAATTGAAAATGAACTAAATGTCACTGAATGGGGAAATGAGTAAATAAATTGAAGCAAATTATAGAACGCTCTTACAATGGCATGGCAAAGACTGTCAACCCATCACCAAACCTGTTTCCTATTTTGGGGTAAATTGTTTCACATTGATTAAGTCAGTTGATGAATTTCACTCATTCAGTGAAATTTAATGAATGGTTATTAGGTTTTAAGTACTGAACCATGTACAATGGATAAGGCAAGAAGCTCATAGCCTAGCCATCTTCGTACTTTACTAGCCAAAATATGATGTTGAAGCTTATTAAGGCTTACCATTAATTAGATCATTTTAGCAGCTGGTTTGGTCTTAGAGTCAATTATTAAATTTTCAATATTCAAGTTGATGTTAAATTATTTTACCAAGTATAGAGCAAATTCTTGTTTTCTGTTCAACGTTGGCTTCTCCGATTCCTACGTTCCCTTTCCTTTCCAGGCCTAGGTGTGCTAATGCCAGCCCCTCCCACAGTCTCATCACAAGGAGAAAGGAGAGTTATAAAGTCACTCCCACTAAGGTCTTTGTAGAGTCTTAACATGTTGCTTCAACCTAAAGAGCAATCTACATTTTAAGGAGAAAATTCTTAACCCAAAGCAATGGTATTGCAAGTATCACTAAGGGTACTGCAAGTATCAAATTCTTCTATCTGCCCCTTAAAACGCTTTTCTTTCACCTGAGTGAGTAGTTCTCACTTGCAGCGGCACAGTAGAATCACCTGGGGAATGATTCTAAGAAGACTGATGCCTGCATTCCAATCAAGAGCAATTAAATCAGAATTCCCAAGGGTATAGCCTGGCACTTGGAACTTTCTAAAAGCTCCCCTAGTGACTCTAATGGGCAGGCTTGGCTGAGATCAATCAAAATGTCCATTGTAAGTAAAACCCCACACTTATCTGACACACACACAGCCACAGAGAGACAAATAGGAAGTTACAAAAGAAGTTTTTAAATTTTGGGGATAATAGAAAAAGTAGAGATTGGGGAAATAATTGAGAGAGGGGGCTCTGGGGTCAGATGAGTTTGTGACAGCGCTGCACACACTGGCTGTGTGAGCTTGTACATCAACCCCTTTCCGGTACAATGGGGACAACAACGACACCTACCTCTCACAGGACCCTTATGAATATTAAATACGTAGAACAGGGCATCCTCATTACTGTTGTATCCTTCAAGTACTGCTTCTAATTTCACCTGCTCTGTCAAATCTCTTTTGCCTCATGCAAGAAGAATAAACCACTCCTTTCTCTGTCCTCACACACCCTCAATCAAGATTAATATTAGTTACCTATGTATCACGTGGCATTGCAATTGATAGAGTCTCTTGTCTATATTCCCATCATGATCATTTTCTGTTAAGCATGGTGAACTTTTGAAAGAAGATCATCATTATATTATGTTAAGGAAATATCTATCAATTCTTACCGTTTTGAATGTTTTTCTTTGTCACCCCTTCCCCATTTTCACTCTCTAGAAAAGTAGAAACTGTCAGATGGGCTCTTATGCAAGCTCCTACCACCTCTACCTGCCACTTGCCTCTGTGTCAGTGTACCCTTCCTTCACTCTGTTACTGTGGAAAAGTTGCCCATTCTCCTGCTAAAGGCCAACCCCTCCACTTGTCCAAGAGATCACATCCCCCTCTTGTCTACAGCAGGTATCTGCCTTACAGGTTTGACTGATGTCAGTGAAGTGTCTGGTTTTGGCGGCACCTCGGAACCAAGAGGCAGATAGTACCCAAGACTGCATAGGGACACTGGATCTCTGTAAAATTCACCTGTTACCTAGGCACTACCCACTAAAGTGAATACATAGAAATTCTGGGCCTATCAGGGCCTCAACATAAAGTTAACATTAACATTAAATACTATAGCTAATTAAAGTCAGTATTAGCAGCTAGGGAAAGAGCAAGCCTGACTCAGAGCTTGTGAGTCTTACTAGCCATGTAAGTTGTTGAGAAAGTTATTTTACCTCTCTGAGCCTCCGTTTCTTCCTTTGTGAAATAAATTAGTCCTTATTTTAAAACAGCTATATTGAGTTACATAATGTAAATTATATTGAGGTATAATTTACACACAGTATACTTCATCCTTTTTAGTGTACAGTTCTGAGTTCTGATAATCCCATGTTCATGTAACTATCACTAGATTCAAGATCTAGAACATTCCTGTCACTCCAAAGAATCACCTTGTGCCCCTTTGTAGTCAACTACAAGTCAACCTCACTGCCAGTTCCTGGGAAGCAGAAATCTGTTTTCTGTCCCTATAGTTTTGCTTTAGGGAAATCATAACATATGTGGCCTATTTTGAAATAATTATAGACTCATATGCAATTTAAGAAATAACTCAGAGAGATCCCCCTACACCGTTTACTCACTTTTCCCCAATGGTAACATCTCACAAAACCGCAGTACAATATCACAACCAGGTTACAAATATTGATCTGGTCAAGGAACAGAACATTTCCATCACCACCAGGATCCACTTCCCTTCTACTCTGCCCCCTCCTTAATCTCTGACAAACTTGAATCTTGTCTTCATTTCCATAATTTTGTCATTTCAAGAATGTTACGTAAGTGTAATCATACAGTATGTAACCTTTAGGGATTGGCTTTTTTTTACTCAACATAATTCTTTGGAGATTCATCCAGGTTGTTGTATGTGTCAATAGTTCATTCTTTTTTATTGTTGAGTTGTTGTAAAATAAGTTATTGCAAGGATTAAATGATACAGAGCTTAGCACAAAGTCTGCCTAAATATTGACTATTTTTATTGATTCATCAAAGTTGTTGTTTAAATATTTTTTTTAGAGACTCTTCCCCTACCACCCTGTCTAAAAATAGTCGGCTATGTTACCCTCTTTCTCTTATCCTGCTTTATTGATTTACTTCATAGGCCTTCTCACTATCTCACATTTTGTGTGTGTGTGTGTGTGTGTGTGTGGTAAGGCGTAGTCTGTCTCCCCTACTAGAAGTAGACTTCATGAGGACAGGAACTTAATTGGTTCACCACTGGGTCTGGAATGGTGCCTGCTACTTGGTAGGCATTTAATAAATGTGTGTTGAATATATATGAGTGAATAATGATCTTCCATATATAACTTTAGGCAGAATCATGCTAAAATCACTGAAATAAAGAATAATTTATCTTTTAAAAATCTACCTTAGTTAACTCCAGTTTTAACAACTCCCACTGTTAATATTTTCTTATGACAACTCAATTTCTAACATTAATAATTTATGACACTAGGCCGGGTGCCATGGCTCACACCTCTAGTCCCAGCACTTTAGGAGGCCAAGGCAGGCAGATTGCTTGAACTCAGGAGTTTGAGACCAGCCTGGGCAACATGTTGAAACCCCATCTCTACCAAAAATAGAAAAATTAGCTGGGTGTGGTGGCACACACCTGAATCTCAGCTACTGAGAAGGCTGAGGCAGGAGGATCGCTTGAGTCTGGAAGGCGAAGGTTGCAGTGAGCCCAGATCATGGCACTGTACTGCAGCCTGGGCGACAAGAATAAAGAGTGACACCATGTCTCAAAAAAAAAAAAAAAAAAAAAAAAAAAGTATATGGTTTTACTATATGGCTCTCTTCTGAATGTTGTCCAGAATCTTTGCATCCTTCTCTGGCTTGGAGTTCAGAACTGGAAAGGTGCTTCCAATTACTGCAAAGGGAACGGAATTATCTCACGCACTCTATTCTGCTTCTCCTATTTCTATATCCAGGAATTGTGCTCACGCGTTTTACTGCACCGTGTTGCTGACTCATGGTCAGCGTGTGACCCACAGTGACCTCATCTTCTGCATTCACCCATCTCCATCTCTTATCTGGTGAGCAAGAAGCTTGTTCTGCTACCCAAGTTTCTCCCTTTTAGCTGAGCCTCATTTTCTTTGGCCACTATTATGGGCTGGATTGTGCCCCCCTGTACTTATCGGTTGACGTCCTTTCCCCCAGTACCTCAGAATGTTATGGTGATGCAGATAGGGTCTCAACAAAGGTAATTAATTAAAAACGAGGTCATTAGATTGGGCCCTAATCCAATATGACTAATGACCTTATAAGAAGAGGCGATTAGAACCCAGCCATCAACAGAGGGAAGATAGTATGAAAACAGGGAGAAGATGCCCATCTTTAAGCCAAGAAGAGCCTTAGAAGAAACAAACCAAACCTAACAATACCTTGGTCTTGGACTTGCAGCTTCCAGAAGTATGGGAAAATAAATTTCTGTTGTTTAAGTCACCCAGTCTGTGATACTTTGTTGTGGCAGCCTTAGCAAACTAATATAGCCGCTTTCTCTATTTGCCAAGCATACTTTCAAGTCTGATTCTGTCTCCCAAGGTGCTAGACTCTACAATCTGCCAAGTCTAGTCTACTGTAGTTAACCTCTGTTAACAGAAGAGGAACACTGTTCTCTTCTGGGTTTCTAAAAATTACCTTTAGGAGGAAAACACCCCAAAAGGAATGGGCACAAAGTCTATTGCAAGTGACAGTATCGTGGAGGGTAGATTAAACTCTAATCTTGAACTCAGTTCATGGATGACCACTCTGCAGGATGTGTGGAGAAGCAGCTTCTCCAGATGTGCTGAGCTGGAGGTCAGCATTTAAGGTGTCACCCAGAGGCCTGGTAATTGAGGATTTGGGATGTAGGGAGCTCATCAAGGGAATGTGTCTGTGCTCAGTACCAAGCACTGAGCTATAGAAATCCCCAGGGCTGGTGGAGGCAAGAGCAAGAGAAGTTGGAAATGGAGCAGAAGAGGCAATTGATGAGGCCAGAAGAGAACTAGAAAAACGTGTAGGAAGCTTAACAAGAAATAGACAGAAAAAAGAGGACATCCCTCACCCCCTCTTCAATCAATCTCCCTATTCCCACTGGCCACTGATGACTTGCCTCGATCAACCCAATGGACACTTTTTTTAGACTCTGTCTTTTTTTTTTTTTTTTAACCCACCAGCAACAATTTACATTAATAGTCATTCTCCTTCATTTTGGAAACCACTCTCTTCCTTTGTCCATGATACTCCTCTCTGCTTTTCCCCTTGTCCTTCTGTCTCCTCTCCCAATATTTCCCCCCATCTTCTCCCTTTGTTGCCCCTCAGCTGCCAGCTCTATTTAGGAATCTGCTTGACTCCCATTTCTAAAGGAGCCCCTTTAGACTCCACGCCCTCCTCCCACATCATCCATCTCTTTCGTAGGTGGGGTCCTGTGAAAAAAGTGAAAGTATTTCCAGATACTTTCTCTCTTTCCAATGTTTACTTTTCCTATGACCTGTTGACAGCAAGATTCTATTGATATTAAATATTTTTTCTAATAAGCTAATTTAATTTATGCATGTATTCAATCATCTGCTCATTCCCTTAACAAATATGCATAAGGTTTTATGTGCCAGACACTATTCAGAGCACTGCACTACAATGTTAATTATCAAATGAGGCTCATTTACATTTTGCCAGAAGCCTTCAATTCCTAGGTCCAAAGAAGTAAGTCATGATCATAGAGTTAACATTTTTGTTGTAGTTTACATAACGCTTTTGTGTAATTTATGCCATATAATGCTCATAACAACTGCAAGAAGTAGATTGGACAGGTATCATTTTAACCTCAGAAAACAAGGCCCAGTGATTCCCACTAAAAGATCTAGCTAAAAAAATGGTAGAGTCAAAACACACACAGGTCTTTTGGCTCCTAAGCTAGCCTTGATTTCATTTCTATCCGTCACGTGTCAGAACCAGTAGTAAGAGTGCTTTAACGTCTAGAAGAAGAACAGGACTTGTGTGGTGTATTGACTTTCTGTTGCTGCTATAACAAATTACCACCAACTTCATGCCTTAAAACAACACACATTTATTCTCTTAAAGGTTTTGGATGTCAGAAGTCCAAAATGAGTGTCTCACTGTGTTGAAATCAAGGTGTCTTCAGGGCTGCACTTCCTCCAGAGCTTCCAGAGGACAATCCCTTTCACTACATTCTCCCATCTTCTGGAAGCTGTCCTCATTCCATGGTTCATGACATCGCTCTTTCTTCTGCTGCTGCCATCATCCCATTGCCTTCCTCCTCTTCTAGCAGATCTCTTTCTGTCTGCCTATAAGAACACTTGAGACTGCCTCACAGGACCCACTCAGAGAATGCAGGATAATCACCTTACCTCAAGATCCTGAATCTACTCACATCTGAAAGTCACTTTTGCCATATAAAGTAACTTTCACAGGTTCCAGAAATTAAGACCTAGATGTCTTTGGGGCCATTATTCAACCTACCACATATGGTAGCCTTTAAACTCTAGACATGGGGGGACATTTAAAAAATACATATACACACACACACACACACATATACACATATGAAGTCATTCCACCTCTAGACTCCTTTTTCTGTTTCCCTGCATTTAGATCAGTTCATCAGAGCTTCATTCATTCAGCCAAAAGACATCATGGAGATTCAGGCACCATGCTAGGTACTGGGCATACAACAAGCAGATAACAGTGGTGAAGGTAAAAATAAGATCTGATTAGAGTTTACGTTACCTGAGTGACTCAGCAAAGGTTTCCTAGACATAAAATTGCTTGACCTAAGCCTTGAATAGCAGTAGGAGTTTGTTAGGTAGATATCAAAAGAAAGAATTCTAGAAAAAGGGACAGAGATGGTCCAAAGCCTAGAAGTGTGAAATCCACAGTGAATTCCATCCAGGCTGTGAGTAGCGGTTCAGTGTTGTTGACAGTGTGGTGTGTGTGTGTGTGTGTGTGTGTGTGTGAGGGACCTTAGAGACTTCAGACAGAACTGGTTAGTTGTAGGAAATGATATACTTTTTTCAGGCTGTTCATTCATTTGTTTTAACAAGAAACATTTGAGTTACTCTAAAAATTTTTAATTTTGCTATCTCTCCATCTAAAGCCGCAGTATTTTTCTTATTTCTTTAGTTGGCAGTGAAAAGAAAAGTGCTCTACCTCACTGAACACACACAAAAACCTTTGAATAGATAGAATTATGTTAAAGGCTAAGATGGTAAAACAAGCTTAATAAGCACTCTATCTCTGGATGGAAAATTTTTTTCTGTTTCATGAAGAAAATACTCCAATGGATAGAAGTTTACCCTTAAATTCCACCACACAGAATAAAGAAAAAGCAATCAAAGAGGATGTGTTAGGGATCAGAACTGGCGAGCAAAGGAAATCCAAATGTATAAAGAACCATTTAAATCAGACTGGCATAAAATGAGGTCCGTTCTAATCTAACTTTTGAATGCATTGTTATTGCTTCCTAAGGAAATGGGATCAGCCTTATTTTCCAAGACCACTTGACTGGAAAAATAAAATCAAATAAATATTTTAGTAGTACTCATGGCTATGAGTGTGTGTGTGTGCACGCATGCATGTGTGTGTGTGTGTGTGTGTGTGTGTGTATGTATGTGTATGAGTAAGAGACAGGAGAGAAAAAGAGAGAAAGGGAGTCAATCCTTTACTTCTCAATCATATTTTGGAAGCATTCTCATGTTTTTGTTCTTTAAGGCAATATACTATAAATGTTCTGAAATGGAATACTGGAACACTGGAGTTAAACCATTATACCTGAGTAAAATGATGAGTGGGATTAAACTCAACCATCTGAATTCAGCTACATAGTCAAGGATTCCAGTGTGGACAAACTTCCTTCATCCTAGTCCCTCCTCATCACTGTATTCCTTATAGCCTGTGCTTGAGTGTCCCCATCCTAAACAAAACAATCCCTCCTAAAACCATCAAAACACCAAAAGCTTCCTTTGATCCTGTTAATCCTCTTCTTGCCTTGATTAGTAATGTTTTTAAAAATTATCTTTGTGATCTCCTTGCCCTCATGATCTAATCATATCATAACACCTAAACATGTGATTTCTGTCTCCAGTATGCTACTAAAATTGCCCTTTAATAACATTTCTTCTTAATCAGCAAATGCGATAGCTTTGCTGCAATTTTTGTCCTCTTTGACTTCCCTAGTATTTGAGGTTAAACCTTTGTCCTTCCCTTGACGTCCTGCCCTGCTTTATACTGGTTCCCTTTGTTCTCTTCACTTTCCTTCTCTGCTTCTTTGACTCCTGTATGCCCCTAGAAATAGGTGTTACACAAGGGGTCTCTGCTCTCCTTAAAGACGTTACTTGAGAATCTCTCAACTCCACAGTTGTGACTGTTAAAGACAAGTGGCTTCCCAATTTTCCTTCAGTCTGAGCCTCTGCTGTCCTCTCAAATTTCTTATGCCTAAACCAAACCCAACACCTTCTTCTGAAGCTAGCTGAGCCTTGAGACTTCCTTATATCTAATCAATGAGACCACTATTCTCCCAGTCCAAATTAATAACCTTGGAAGTTTCTGTCATTTCTTCTTAACCTCCAATTAGTGAGATGCCAAGCCCCATGGTGTCTCCTTTACCCCTTGGGTCCCCTCGAATTCCATCTATATGATAACCACTTCAATTCAGCCTCTCATTGCCTTTCTCCTGGACCACAATCCTAGTTTCCTAATCATCCCCTCATCTTCATTCTTCTCTTTCTTCAATCCATCCTTAACCCACTGCCAGCTATAAAAAGCATTCATAGCCTTGTGTTGTCCAACAAATTAAATCTAGATGAGGGTGTGGGGTCTGTTCCAAGATAGCTGAATAGGAATAGCTCTGGTCTGCAGCTCTCAGCGTGATCGATGCAGAAGACAGGTGATTTCTGCATTTCCAACTGAGGCACCTGGTTCATCTCACTGGGACTGGTCAGAAAGTGGGTACAGCCCACAGAGGGCAAGCTGAAGCAGGATGGGGCATCGCCTCACCCAGGAAGCTCAAGAGGTCAGGGGATTTCCCTTTTCTAGCCAAGGAAAGCATGACAGACTGGACCAGGAAAATCAGGACAATGCCACCTAGACATTGCACTTTTCCAACAGTCATAACAAACAGCACACCAGGAGATTATATAGCATGCCTGGCTCAGCAGGTCCCATGCCCACAGAGCCTTGCTCACTGCTAGTCCAAGATTGAACTGTGAGGCAGCAAGCCTGGCTGGGGAAGGGGCATCTGCCACTCCTGAGGCTTGAGTAGGTAAACAAAGTGGCCAGGAAGCTCGAACTGGGTGGGGCTCACTGCAGCTCAACTAGGCCTGCCTGCCTCTGTAGACTCCACCTCTGGGGGCAGGGCATAACTGAACAAAAGGCAGCAGAAACTTCTGCAGACTTAAACGTCCCTGTCTGACAGCTCTGAAGAAAGCAGTGGTTCTCCCAATATGGTGTTTGAGCTCTGAAAACAGACTGCCTTCTCAAGTGGGACCCTGATGCCAGTGTAGCCTAACTTGGAGACACCTCCCAGTAGAGGCTGACTGACACCTCATACAGCCGGGTGCCCCTCTGAGACGAAGCTTCCAGAGGAATGATCAGGCAGCAATATTTGCTGTTCTGCAATATTTGCTGTTCTGCAGCCTCCGCTGGTGATACCCAGGCAAACGGTCTGGAGTGGACCTCCAGCAGACCCCAACAGACTTGCAGCCAAGGGACCTGACTGTTAGAAGGAAAAGTAACAGAAAGGAATAGCATCAACATCAACAAAAAGGACATCTATACCAAAATCCCATCTGTAGGTCACCGACATCAAAGAACAAAGGTAGATAAAACCACAAAGATGAAGAGAAACCAGAGCAGAAAAGCTGAAAATTCTGAAAGCCAGAGTGCCTCTTCTCCTCCAAAGGATTGCAGCTCCTCACCAGCAATGGAACAAAGCTGGATGGAGAATGACTTTGACAAGTTGACAGAAGTAGGCTTCAGAAGGCAGATATTAACAAACTTCTCCTCGCTAAAGGAGGATGTTCGAACCCATTGCAAAGAAGTTAAAACCTTGAAAAAAGATTGGATGAATGACTAACTAGAATAAACAGTGTAGAGAAGAAATTAAATGACCCAATGGAGCTGAAAACCATGGCACGAGAACTACATGATGCATGCACAAGCTTCATTAGCCAACTCGATCAAGTGGAAGAAAGGGTATCAGTGATTGAAGATCAAATGAATGAAATGAAGCAAGAAGAGAAGTTTAGAGAAAAAAGACTGAGAAGAAATGAACAAAGCCTCCAAGAAATATGGGACTATGTGAAAAGAACAAATCTATGTTTGATTGGTGTACCTGAAAGTGACACGGAGAATGGAACCAAGCTGGAAAACACTCTTCAGGATATTATCCAGGAGAACTTCCCCAACGTAACAGAGCAGGGCATCATTCAAATTCAGGAAATACAGAAAACACAACAAAGATACTCCTCAAGAAGAGCAACCCAAGACATGTAATTGTCAGATTCACCAAGGTTGAAATGAAGGAAAAAATGTTAAGGGCAGCCAGAGAAAGGTCGGGTTACACACAAAGGGAAGCCCATCAGACTAACAGTGGATCTCTTGGCAGAAACCCTACAAGCCAGAAGAGAGTGGGGGCCAATATTCAACATTCTTAGGGAAAAGAATTTTCAAGCCAGAATTTCATATCCAGCCAAACTAAGTTTCATAAGTGAAGGAGAAATAAAATCCTTTACAGAAAAGCAAATGCTGGGAGATTTGGTCACCACCAGGCCCGCCCTACAAGAGATCCTGAAGGAAGCACTAAACATGGAAAGGAACAACCAGTACCAGTCACTGCAAAAGCATGCCAAATTGTAAAGACTATCAATGCTATGAAGAAACTGCATCAACTAATGAGCAAAATAACCAGCTAACATCATAATGACAGGATCAAATTCACACATAACAATATTAACCTTAAATGTAAATGGGCTAAATGCCCCAATTAAAAGACAGACTGGCAAATTGGATAAAGAGTCAAGACCCATCAGTTTGCTGTATTCAGGAGACCCATCTCACATGCAGAGACACATATAGGCTCAAAATAAAGGGAAGGAGGAAGATCTACCAAGCAAATGGAAAGCCAAAAAAAGCAGCGGTTGCAATCCTAGTCTCTGATAAAACAGACTTTAAACCAACAGAGATCAAAAAAGACAAAGAAGGCCATTACATAATGGTTAAGGGATCAATTCAACAACAAGAGCTAACTATCCTAAATATATATGCACCCAATACAGGAGCACCCAGATTCATAAAGCAAGTCCTGAGAGACCCACAAAGAGACTTAGACTCCCACACAATAGTAATGGGAGACTTTAACACCTCACTGTCAATATTAGATCAACGAGACAGAAGGTTAACAAGGATATCCAGGAATTGAACTCAGCTCTGCACCAAGCAGACCTAATAGACATCTATGGAACTTTCCACCCCAAATCAACAGAATATACATTCTTCTCAGCACCACATCAAACTTATTCCAAAACTGACCACATAGTTGGAAGTAAAGCACTCCTCAGCAAATGTAAAAGGACAGAAATCACAACAAACTGTCTGTCAGACCACAGTGCAATCAAATTAGAACTCAGAATTAAGAAACTCACTCAAAACCGCACAACTACATGGAAACAACCTGCTCCTGAATGACTACTGAGTAAATAATGAAATGAAGGCAGAAATAAAGATATTCTTTGAAACCAATGAGAACAAAGACACAATGAACCAGAATCTCTGTGACACATTTAAAGCAGTGTGTAGAGGGAAATTTATAGCACTAAATGTCCACAGGAGAAAGCAGGAAAGATCTAAAATGGACACCCTAACATCACAATTAAAAGAACTAGAGGAGCCAGAGCAAACACATTCAAAAGCTAGCAGAAGGCAAGAAATAACTAAGATCAGAGCAGAACTGCAGGAGATAGAGACACAAAAAAAAAACCCTTCAAAAAATCAATGAATCCAGGAGCTGGTTTTTGAAACAATCAACAAAGGTTATAGACTGCTAGCAAGATTAATAAAGAAGAAAAGAGAGAAGACTCAAATAGATGTAATAAAAATGATAAAGGGGATATCACCACCAACCCCACAGAAATACAAACTACCATCAGAGAATACTATAAACGCCTCTATGCAAATAAACTAGAAAATCTAGAAGAAATGGATAAATTCCTGAACACATAGACGCTCCCAAGACTAAACCAGGAAGAAGTGGAATATCTGAATAGACCAATAACAGGCTCTGAAATTGAGGCAATAATTAATAGCCTACCAACCAAAAAGTCCAGGACCAGATGGATTCACAGCCGAATTCTACCAGAGGTACAAAGAGGAGCTGGTACCACTCCTTCTGAAATTATTCCAATCAACAGAAAAAGAGGGAATCCTCCCAAACTCATTTTATGAGGCGAGCATCATCCTGATACCAAAGCCTGGCAGCAATACGCAAAAAAAGAGAATTTTAGACCAATATCCCTGATGAACATCAATGGGAAAATCCTCTATAAAATACTGGCAAACCGAATCCAGCAGCACATCAAAAAACATATCCACCAAGAGCAAGTTGCCTTCATCCCTGGAATACAAGGCTGGTTCAACATATGCAAATCAGTAAACATAATCCATCACATAAACAGAACCAAAGACAAAAACCACATGATTATCTCAATAGAGGCAGAAAAGGCCTTTGGCAAAATTCAACAGCCCTTCATGCTAAAAACTCTCAATAAATTCGGTATTGATGGAACATATCTCAAAATAATAAGAGCTATTTATAACAAACCCACAGCCAGTATCATACTGAATGGGCAAAAACTGGAAGATTTCCTTTGGAAAACTGGCACAAGACAGGGATGCCCTATCTCACCACTGCTATTCAACATAGTGTTGGAAGTTCTGGCTAGGGCAATCAGGCAAGAGAAAGAAAT